>NW_027069747.1:262465-496954 GCF_002906115.3 Quercus suber
GGTCCATAGTGAACCAACTCGACCGACCCAATTTTGATTCACAAAAATGTCCTATGAATACTCCTTACACAAAATCCAATTATACAAACATAATTTTTTTGATAAAAAGAAAGATCACACTCATTGGTCCCAAATTTTCATCGTCATAAGCTCACAGGGAGTTGGGGTATAGTATGCTTACATTTTTTGAATGATCATTGTTTCAAATCCCATGCCCAGAGGAAAAAAAAAAAAAAACACGTGGTAACTAACCACGAGATACTCAATACATCTTTCTTTTTTTTTTTTTTTTTTCTAGGTTAGTTAGGATTTTTTTTTTTTTAATTTATTTTTAAGTTAGAGCATTCACAGTAGTGGTGCTAAAAAATTTAACTTTTGGCACTTCAAAAAGTTATTTTATCTATTTTACTATCTCACTTTACAATGCATCCAACATCAAATATTATATATTTTTTTATCACTTTATTTAAAATAATATAAACAACTCATTAATATAATAAAGAAAGAAAGAGAATTTAAACAGCCTAGCATTTTAAATCAATGGTCCGTCCCTGGTTTTCATGGTAAAAGTGTCAAACCAATCAAGAAAAACTTCGCAGGACTTGCTAATTAAGAAAACACTACTTTCAACTTTTGGTTCAACTTTTTCCGCTCTTTTTTTCTTTCCTTTTTCGTTTATACTAGCTACTTTCGTCTCTCATGCCCAAATTGCGTAAATGATGTCGTTGGGGTTTGCAATTTTTTTAATATATAAAAGGGTAAATTACAAAGTTGATCCCTATCCTTTACAGCATATCTCAATTTGGTCCCTAACCTTTTAATTGTGTCAATTTGGTCCCTAACCTTTTTAATACTGTGTTAATTTGGTCCTTGCCATTATCCCTTAGATGGGAAAAGCTGATGTGTCAAACGAAATAAAAAAAAAAAATGATTTTCCATACCACATCAACCGCTAACTATACTGCCATGTCAGATTATAAAAATAAATAAATAAATAAATAAAACTCAAATTGAAATGTTAAATGACACATGGCAATTTACTAATCCTACGGTTTAAAAAAAGCCCACTTAATCTGTGTAATTTTTTCATCTTCTTTTCCTCACCTCACCTCTCTCTGCAACATTGCCACCATCACCTAAGCATGAGAGACCCATCGATGCAAGCTTTGATTCAATCCAAGATTCCAAAGAAAATAAATCCAACACCGTCTCCCTTCTCTAGACCTATTACCTAGTAAGATTAGAATTTTAAATAAAACAACTTTCTAGATATGTTAATATTAATCATTGTTAAATATAACAATATAAAAATCTGAAGACAATACTAATATTAAAGTATCTCGTGGTTAGTTACCACGTTTGTTTTTTTTTTTTTTTTTTTTTTCCTTTGGGCATGGGATTTGAAACAATGATCATTCAAAAAATGTAAGCATACTATACCCCACTCCCTGTGAGCTTATGACGACTAAAAATTTGGGACCAATGAGTGTGATCTTTTTTTTATCAAAAAAATTATGTTTGTATAATTGGATTTTGTGTAAGGAGTATTCATAGGACATTTTTGTGAATCAAAATTGGGTCGGGTCGAGTTGGGTTCACTGTGACCTGCAACCCGACCCGATAGAAATCTTAGCCAATAAAAATAAAGAATATTAAAAAGTTATTTTTTAGCATAAAAAAAATCTTAAAAAGTTATTTTCTATTTTTTAGCATTCACAGTAGTGGTGCTAAAAAATAAAAATCTTAGCCAACCTAGTATTGGCTACTTTCAATACTAGGTTGGTTAGGATTTTTTTTTTTTTTTTTTAGTTAGAGCATTTACAGTAGTGGTGCTAAAAAATTTAACTTTTAGCACTTCAAAAAGTTATTTTATCTATTTTACTATCTCACTTTACAATATATCCAACATCAAATATTATATTTTTTTATCACTTTATTTAAAATAATATAAACAACTCATTAATATAATAAAGAAAGAAACTCATTAATATAATAAAGAAAGAGAATAGGGCTTGTTTGGCAACCCTATTCAAACACAAAACTACACATTTTAAACAACATAACACACTTTTTCATCCACACGTATATCAAAAACACTTAAACAACATTACTCAATGGTCCGGCGTCCATGGTTTTTGTAGGGACTCAATTTGGATTGACCCTGAGTTTGAATGGGTTTTCAGCCCAACGAGCCTAAACAATAAATTTATAGAGAGTGGGTTAAAGGTTTAGGCGCTGGCCGTCGTTCATCAAGCATGAACTCTATTTTATAAAAAAGATACTTAGAGTTTCTTTACAACTGGGGGGATGCTCCTCGGCCATGGGCCGAGGAGACCTTTTTCTTCCACTTTCTTTCCCCCCCCCCCCCTTTCTTTACTTTACTTGCTTTTCTTATATAGTCTTCATCTTCCTATCTCCTTATTCCATCTGTTGATCATCCATTTGCCTCTCTTCTGGCCGTCCGTCCCATCAGAGGCCTTATCAGTACTCAAGTGGTTCACTCTGATCAACGTTGCCCTGCTAAGGGGTTATATCCCCATTAATGCGGCCAGAGGGGTTAGGTGAATGCATTAAGTGTGAATGTGACAGCTTGCTCTGAGCTTGTCCCTTCCCAAAATTATCCTTAGTATGCCGAGGACGAAGAGGTCCTCGGCGTGGGTCAAAAAAGAGGCTTTCCCCAACTTAGCCTTGGATGGTCAGTCTTCCTCAGCGTCGGCCTTGGGCCTACTACACGATGGGCTGAGGCTATCAGGCCCACGGGCCCCACAATAGCCCCTCAAAACCCTGCTGCACGTTCCCTCGGACGGGGAGGAGGGTTTTGATACCTACGGGCCCTCTAGACGAATCGCCCCACTTCGGTTCGTGCTAATGCTGGCGACTTTTCGACTGCCCGATGTGCGTTTTTGGCGTTTCAAGACTTAATGTGTGCCCACATTAAATTTTGGCGGCACCACGTTTCCCACTTTCAACGGTGTGATGGTAATTGTTCGGTGGGGATCTCTTGCTTTTATGGGCAGGCAGTTACATTTGGGGAACCTAAGGGGGAGTATAAGTACCTGTTTGAACCGCCTGGTTTCCTCATTTTCGCGCTTACAACCATTGATGCGTATGATTTGAATCTGGTTCAACTTGCACACTACCTGAAGAGAATCGTCATATTTCTGTAAGTCTTCTTCTTCCAGTGACCCCAAATTTTCCTTGATTCTATTCCTTCTTTTCTTCTTCTGGAACTTTTAGTCGTCCTTGGGGAATGGGTAAGTTTAAGAAGTTGGTTGAGTCCGACGAGATGATGAACAAATTCATTGTCGACTATGGGATACCCAATAATGTGAGTTTGAAGTACTGTGAAGAAGGGGAGTGGTACATTAAGAGGAGAGAGGGTGAAGTCGTGATCCCGATAGTCGCTTTCGTAGAGGGAGGGATGAGAATCCCTATGAGGCCAGTGACTCTCAATTACCTTAGGCATTTTCGCCTGGCTCCTACCCAGTGTGCCGTGAATGTATTTAGGATATTAGGGTGTGTAGATACCTTGAATGAGAAAATGGGGCTGAGACTGACTCACCACGATGTGAACTGGTGCTACAACCTTCATCACCTGAGGGGTAAGACGTACTATATGAAGACAAGGGACGATAGGGTTCGTCTCATCCAGTGTCTTCCTGATTCCAATAAGGGGTTGACTCAAGATTTCCTCATAGTGTCGGGGGAGTGGCACAACGGTTTTCATTGCCCAACAGTAGAGGGGGAGCCAGGTAGGGTATCCAAAGTAACAGACAATCTAGGTTTCAGTATTTTCAAGTTTTATAACTGTATATCCGATTTGGTTGATTAACCATAGGAGTTTCACTTTTCTTTTCGCAGATCCGCACGCCTTTGCACGTCATTTCCACCTGGTTAACAAAGCGGATTTGGAAACCGTTCTTAGGTCGGACCTTTTCCTGAACGAAACTGATAACCAGGTCAGAGCTGCTCATCAAATCCTCGGATGCGACCCAGCTCAGAAATCATTCCCAGTCCTGAAGCACGTAATTAGAGCTCGTGACCCTCGGCTTACGCAGATTACCGTGGTGGAGGACGGTTTTGCATTTTCCGAGGGGTCTTATATACCTGAAGGCATTCCGCTAGCAGGTCCCTCCTCATCCCAGCAAGTAACGGTGGCCGAGGAAGGACTATCTAAGAAGGCAAGGGAGGTGGTTGAACTGAGTTCTTCTGAGGACGAATATAGCGTGTTCAACCTAGCTGATCAGTCCGAGGATCCCTCTGGTGATCTAGGAGACCCTCATTTGTCCGAAGCCGATCTCCAGTCCCTAAGAGTTGGTACTCAAGCCGAGATGGGTTTAAAAAGAAAGCCCCAAACCAATCTTCTTGACTTACTCGAAGGCGGTTCAAAGAAGGGTGGACCAGAAGAGTCGCAGCCCCAGCCTCCAGCACCTCCGCCCCAGATTTTAACTGTGCAAACTAGGTCGTCTTCTGCTCCCACAGTAACAGACCCTCCTACCGAGTCTCATGACCCGAAAAGGAAAAGACTTTCCAAGGGTAAGGAGCCAATGGATGGGAGCAAATCCCATTCCCCGCCCGAGGAGGGTAGGTTTCGCAGGCCTCCGAAGCAACTGAAGCTCGGTGATCAACGGAAGAGTAAGAAGGCCAGCCAGCAGTCCGAGATTCAGGCCTGGCTGCCCGCTGCCATGCTTCATGATCAGCCCCTGATGGATAACGCGTCGATGCGGGAATCTCAAGGAGCCGAGGGGGCTCTTGTAGCCGAGGCCCTGGAGAAATCTCTTCTTCTTCCCACTGACATGGCCGAGCTAAGAAATATGACTGGAGTAGAGGTTGTCCTCGACCTTAAGAAGTATCTAGGAATGGTGGGTCCTTTGGCACCTATTCACTTTATTCAAAGTTTGTCGCTTAATACCTTCCTTTCTCTTTACGGAGTTACTTGTTTTTATTGGCAGGCTATCCAGGCCCTTTTCAGGTTAGGCGAGGAGGTCGATGACCATAGCAATGCCTTAGCGCAAGAGCGTGACAAGTTCTTGGAGGCTGCCAATACTCTTAAGAGATCTGAGGCCGACCTAAAAAAGGCGACCGAGGATCTGGAAGAGATGACGAAGGCCAGGGATACTGCTGTCTCCGACCTAGCCGTGGCCAGGAAGCAAGCTGAGGATCAAACTAATCGCTTGCAAGACGTTGAGGGTCAATTACAGACTGCCAAAGAGAACATTACCTATATGAAGGGAAAGTTGACCGCGGCAATCCATGAGAAAGGTGTTGCCGAGTATGCCAGGGACGAGGCTGTGAGAGCCAAAGACGAGGCGGTATTTGCAAAAATAGACGCTGAGCGCTCTGTAGAACAGGCAGAGGAGAATGCTTTCGCAGATGGGGTGGCTAAGACTGAAGCCACCCTTCGGGCTCAAGTTCCTGCAGTGTGCAGGCATTACTGTTCTCAGACCTGGCATGAAGCCCTCAACCAAGCAGGGGTTGATGTCTCATCTGATCTTAGGAGGGAGGACAGGGTATATTACCCTATTGCCATTCGCGAGGTTGCACCTGCTGCTCCCGAGGAGGGGTCCTCATTACCAGCGGTTGAGAGTCACGATAAGACCGCCGAGGATACACCGTTAACTGACCAACCATCCGAGGAGGTTGAGCCCCAGAGAGCGTTGGGGGAAGTTATAACCGAGGGTCAGGGAATACCACAAGACGTGGCAAGTCCTCCGGCGGACCTTTCGAGACCAAGCCCTTAGGCCTTGGCCAAAGCCTTTTGATTTACTTATTGACTTAATTTGCCTACTGAGTTAAGGAGACTAGTATACGACATAGGATAAATTTGTTTATTTTCTCTTTTATCTCATTTTGTTTCTTGCCTCAGTGGCGTTGTAAGGGAGTTGTATACTTTCCGTTTGAACTGAATACTTAATACTTCGCTTCCAACTAATGATATTTTCTTTTGTTTGCTTTACTATTGTATTCTGCTTAATATTCGTATTCTATTCTGGAGTTAGCCTCATGAAACCATCTGTTATCCTTCAAATATAAATCTAAAGACCGTATTATAGCTTGACTCTAAGTAACGCTTTGGTTTTTCTTCAGATAGTTATTTTCTCCATGGGTTCGAGTCCGAGGACCATGCAATACCCTGGTTATGCCTAGTACTTCTATTTTTCTATAAGTATCTAGTTTTCCATAGGTTTGGGTCCGAGGACCATGCAATACCTTGGTTATGTCTAGTACTTCCATTTTTCTATAAGTATCTAGTTTTCCATAGGTTTGGGTCCGAGGACCATGCAATACCTTGGTTCTGTCTAGTACTTCCATTTTTCTATAAGTATCTAGTTTTCCATAGGTTTGGGTCCGAGGACCATGCAATACCTTGGTTCTGTCTAGTACTTCCATTTTTCTATAAGTATCTAGTTTTCCATAGGTTTGGGTCCGAGGACCATGCAATACCTTGGTTCTGTCTAGTACTTCCATTTTTCTATAAGTATCTAGTTTTCCATAGGTTTGGGTCCGAGGACCATGCAATACCTTGGTTCTGTCTAGTACTTCCATTTTTCTATAAGTATCTAGTTTTCCATAGGTTTGGGTCCGAGGACCATGCAATACCTTGGTTCTGTCTAGTACTTCCATTTTTCTATAAGTATCTAGTTTTCCATAGGTTTGGGTCCGAGGACCATGCAATACCTTGGTTCTGTCTAGTACTTCCATTTTTCTATAAGTATCTAGTTTTCCATAGGTTTGGGTCCGAGGACCATGCAATACCTTGGTTCTGTCTAGTACTTCAATTTTTCTGTAAGTATCTAGTTTTCCATAGGCTTGGGTCCGAGGACCATGCAATACCTTGGTTCTGTCTAGTACTTCTATTTTTCTGTAAGTATCTAGTTTTCCATAGGCTTGGGTCCGAGGACCATGCAATACCTTGGTTCTGTCTAGTACTTCTATTTTTCTGTAAGTATCTAGTTTTCCATAGGCTTGGGTCCGAGGACCATGCAATACCTTGGTTCTGTCTAGTACTTCTATTTTTCTGTAAGTATCTAGTTTTCCATAGGCTTGGGTCCGAGGACCATGCAATACCTTGGTTCTGTCTACCACTTCTATTTTTCTGTAAGTATCTAGTTTCCCCATAGGTTTGGGTCCGAGGACCATGCAATACCTTGGTTCTGTCTAGTACCCAGGTATAATGGTGTGAATAGTTTTACCATAGGCTTGGGTCCGAGGACCATGCAATACCTTGGTTCTGTCTACCACTTCTATTTTTCTGCAAGTATCTAGTTTCCCATAGGTTTGAGTCCAAGGACCATGCAATACCTTGGTTCTGTCTAGTACCTAGGTATAATGGTGTGAATAGTTTTACCATAGGCTTGGGTCCGAGGACCATACAATACCTTGGTTCTGTCTACCACTTCTATTTTTCTGTAAGTATCTAGTTTCCCCATAGGTTTGAGTACGAGGACCATGCAATACCTTGGTTCTGTCTAGTACCTAGGTATAATGGTGTGAATAGTTTTACTATAGGCTTGGTTCCGAGGATCATACAATACCTTGGTTCTGTTTACCACTTCTATTTTTCTGCAAGTATCTAGTTTCCCCATAAGTTTGAGTCCGAGGACCATGCAATACCTTGGTTCTGTCTAGCACTTCTATTTTTCTGTAAGTAGAGGTTTGTCCTCAGACCGCTTTACTGGAGATGATCCCTCCTTAGGTCAGATTATGATCTTTACATGTGGCATTGATCTCGCCTCCAGCTCGAGGCCCCATCTTTTTCATTTATGAGTCGCCCATTGTCCGTTCGTGTTCCGCGCTTGACGCTTCGGTGCGCGAAACACGCCTTCATTAATGTCCTCGTGAATTAACACGAGTCCAACGGTCTGTGGCCTCCTTGGAAATTGGTAGCTTCATTATTAGCCCAGCTGATAATTCTCTTTTCGAACTCTGCATGAATTAATTCTCACCAACCCCATCCCCTATATAAGGTGGGGAGATGGTTTCTCCACAATCCACGAACTTCCCAGCATAAACAGAAAAGACACCTCCTTCCAGCTTCCCAATCCCTTTAAATAACCCCGCCGGAATTGCGACTGGAGTTGGCAAATATGAGGCGGCTCTGGGCGGGTGTGAGGACATTCGAGCCAAGAGCCATTATGGCCGCAGCCCCCACTGGGCTTCCGGTGCGGCAGAATCTAGGCGTAACCCCGATGGCGCCATATAAGGTGGCCCGGAGGGATGTTGTTAGAGTACCTAACGTCTCTCCTTGGAGCGTACCCCCGACGAAGAAGACGTGCGAATTCACCTTATGGGCGGTGCTCGAGTGTTGCCGTCTCCAACAGCCAACACTCGTGAGGATTGGAGAGAATCAAGGGAACATCATGGGGGAAGGTATCCCGAAGCCCCTGCATCTGCTCCTCTCTTTGTTCTAGCTCCGCCTGGCCGAGAAGGGAGTTGTCGATGGCCTGGAAGCATGATGGCCCTCCCCCTTCTCTGCCTTTTGTGTCAAGCTCTCCCATTCTCTTTATAGCAATAAAGGGACGGCTTGACACTTCCCACCGGCTAGGTTTTTTAGGGCGGCTCCACCTAGGCCTCTGATTGTAGAAATAGCTGGTAGGATTAGCTTGTAAATTTGTTTGTGAAACACACCTGCCTGAGCCTCTAATTGTAATTTGTACTCTTTCTATTTATGAAATAATAATATCAAGATTTTTCTTTTCGCTGTCAAATCTTCTATTTTTTCTTCTTCTTCTTCTTTTTTTTGTTTTTTTGTTTTTTTTTTTTTTCAACCTACTGTAAAACAACTACTTAGAACACTCGCCTGGTGCACCGGCCAGCACCCTAATCCTTCCCACAGACGGCACCAATTGTAGGGACTCAATTTGGATTGATCCTGAGTTTGAATGGGTTTTCAGCCCAACAAGCCCAAACAATAAATTTATAGAGAGTGGGTTAAAGGTTTAGGCGCTGGCCGTCGTTCATCAAGCATGAACTCTATTTTATAAAAAAGATACTTAGAGTTTCTTTACAACTGGGGGGATGCTCCTCGGCCACGGGCCGAGGAGACCTTTTTCTTCCACTTTCTTTCCCCCCCCCCCTTTCTTTACTTTACTTGCTTTTCTTATATAGTCTTCATCTTCCTATCTCCTTATTCTATCTGTTGATCATCCATTTGCCTCTCTTCTGGCCGTCCGTCCCATCAGAGGCCTTATCAGTACTCAAGTGGTTCACTCTGACCAACGTTGCCCTGCTAAGGGGTTATTTCCCCATTAATGCGGCCAGGGGGGTTGGGTGAATGCATTAAATGCGAGGGTGATAGCTTACTTTGGGGTTGGTCTTTCCCAAAAATCATCCTTGTCAGGCCGAGGATGAGGAGGTCCTCGGCGTGGATTGGGAAAAGAGGCTTTCCCCAATTTAGCCTTGAATAGTCAGTATTCCTCGGCGTGGGCCTTGGGCCTGCTACACGATGGGCCGAGGCTATCAGGCCCACGGGCCCCACAGTTTTCATGGTAAAAGTGTCAAACAAGTCAAGAAAACACTACTTTCAACTTTTGGTTCAACTTTTTCCTCTCTTTTTCTCTTTCCTTTTTCGTTTATATTAGCTACTCTCGTCTTTCATGCCCAAATTGCGTAAATGATGTTGTTGAGGTTTGCAATTCTTTTAATATATAAAACTATGAGAAGTATTATGTACACAACATTTTCACAATAACTTAATATTTATGATTTGTTGTGAATATGTTGTAGACGTAGCATTTTCCTTTTAGAGAAATATTATGTCCACAACATTTTTAGGTGGGGAGTTGTTTAACGGTAAAAGTGAAACATTATAGATCGAGTTGAGATCTCAAAAAAAAAAAAAAAAAGTAATGCTACCAACAACTAATTATTGATGTGTTAATTTCTTACTGATTTTTATCTAAGCCTATCATTGAAAATACTTTTTTTATCTCCTAATAATCACTTATCACATCAACAACTACAATTTGTAAATAAAAAATGTAAAATAGTTTATAACTTTAGCATTTTTCAAAAAAGAAAATCCAAAATTGAGTGGTTTTGCCAAGTGTAGACTGTCTAGTCTCACCAACAAGTATTAAAGTTTCGTTGCCCTTAAGAGGTTGCAACAACAACTCATATTTTCTGTCAACCCAACTAACGGAATGTTGACAAAAGAATGAGATCAAAGACTTGAAGGGTCCATTTGGTTGGAAATGTGGAAAAATTGGAGGATAGAAAATGAAAAGGGGATAGAAAAGTGGGAAGATAGAAAATATTTTATTTTCTCTCTTTTGTGTTTGGTTGCAAGGGTGGAAAAGTGAAGAGATGAAACACATTTTTGTTTGGTTAAAAATAAAATTTGTATAAATTTACCATTATGTCTATTAAATAAAACAAAAATAACACATTATACTTTAAAAAAAATTGTGTATAGATGGACACTTCATTAAAGTAAATAAAAAGAAAAAAGAAAAAAAGAAATAGCATAAGAAATTAACCCAAAACTGTTTTCTAAAAAAGAACAAAAACAAAAACCAACCAAAATTAATGAGAAAATAAACAATGAGCACCCAAAAAAAGGAAGAAGAAGAAGAAGAAAGCTAACCATCTAGAAAAAATCAAAGAAAGAGGAAAAAAGAAAAAAAGAAAAAAAGAAGAAGAAGAAGTCAAGCACGTTAGTAAACAGAGAAAGAAAAAAAGAAGCAAAGCATATTAGTAAACAGAGAAAGAAAAAAAAAATCAAAGGAAAAAAAAAAAAAAAAAGCCAAGCACGTTAGTAAACAGAGAAAGAAAAAAATCAAAGAAAAAAAGAAAAGAAAAAAGAAAAGAGAGAAGCCAACATGTTGGAGGTGAAGTCCAATGTAAGGGGTATTTTTAGAAGCTCATTTTATGAGCTTTCCCCTCTCAATTTTTTTTTTCTATTTTGGAAAAAAAAAAAAAAGAAAAAAAAAATTGGTGGGCTCTAGAGAGAAAATACTTGAATTCCAGAATTTATTTTCCTTCCTCCCCACCTAATCAAATACACTTCAAAAAAAAAAATTTCTTTCCATTTTTTGTCCAAAGTATTTTATCCACTCTATTCCACCTCTAAATAAACACATCCTAAAGAGTCAACTTGAATTTGACCCCTATAATTTTTTTATTATTAATTATTAATTATTTATTATTCTTTTATGTTTGGCATGGAGCTATCGCTATAAATAGTTTATTATGCTGGGGATTCTGAGACTCAGAGCTTATTAAGTAATTGGAAACCCAAAAAAAAAAAAAAATCATTCTTGTTGCACTGAATTTTCTAGCTGTGCTTCCTCTCTTCTTGATCCTAATTTTAATTGCTCTTCGATCATAGGCGATGATAAAGGTCATGGGTGGAAGGTCCCTAAAACTTCTCTATGTGTTTTAACGCTTTTCCTACATCATGGTTTTCAGACCCGGACCGTTCATTGAACCGTAAAAGAGAGAGGTTCAAGGTTTTTAAGGTCGAACCGAGGTCGAACCGGGGTCGAACCGTGATGACGTCATAATTAATTTAATAATTATTTTAAATATATATAAAAACATTAAATTAATAAAATTTAGAAAAATTAGCTAAAATAGTCATAAAGTTTTCATCCAATATAATGACATTAGCACTATCTTTTGCAACTTGAACAACATATCCATGAAAAGGGATCATTAAAGAATAAATTGACCCCAAAAAAATAAAAATGAAACTGAAGTGGATAGCACAACAAAAGGCAATGATACAAGTCCAAAAGTATATAAGCCCATGCAAAATCAAAATGATATTGAAAGACAAAGATTATGTGACGTATTGGGGAAAAAGAAAAACAAGTCAAGATGATAAAAACTTTACTATGATAGAATAGAGATCTGATATTATCTTGAATCTGTAGAATATAACCATTTAAAGAACACTGCATTATATAAGCAACTGCTGATGTTTTGAGGCATTGTTCTATATTACTGCTTCTATTACAAATGCACAAGAAGACCTAAAAGTAAATGTAATCCATAAAACTTAAAACTACAAAATAAAAATACATAAACAAGCCTACAAGTTACAGTACACAACTACACATTGTTTCTTACAAAAATACATAAAATTTACTTCTAAAAAACAACAACAAAACTTCAAACTCCAAGTTACACATTATGTCTTACAAAAAGATATAGAAATTATCTCTAAAACACAAAATAGAACTTCAAAGTTCAAACATAATTACTATGATGATAAATCATCAATGTCATGAAAGTTAGCATGCTCATCATCATTCCCTGAAAATCCAGGAGGAGGGCTAATAGGCTGTCCAAATGTTCCCAACTCAATTCCTTCAACCTCACTGCTATCATCTACAGATTCTACACACAAGTTTGAACAAAATAAAAAGAAAAATCATTATAATGTTTACACAAGTTTGAAAAAAATAAAAGAAAAATCATTATAGGTTATCAAATTGTTTACATATAAACTAACCTTCAATATTAGAAGAAGGCTCTGCTGGATATGCACCCTCTTCATAAATTGCATTCTCCAACTCTTCATAATTAAGGTATGGGTCTTCCTCTTCCACATATACCCAAAAATCAGTTTTGTCGATACTTGCATAATCAATGGGGTCAAAATTAAACTTTTTGTTATAAAGCCTGCATCATAAAATGTCATGCTCATTATTGGAATTTGAACATAACTAGTAACTAACAATTACATTATATAAATGACTTCTTAAAAATTAATATAATGACAAGATATAACATTTAGTTACCTATGTTTCAATCGCAAGTTATGATGAACAAACACAAGATCATTGAGCCTTTGATGCTCCAACCTATTTCTCCTCTTAGAATGTATTTGGTCAAATAAACTCCAACAACGCTCACATCCAAAAGAGGCGGAAGTTTGGCTAAGGATTCTAATTGCCAATTTTTGCAAGTTTGGAGCATCAGCACCCCACAACTTCCACCATTCATCTGATTTTCATAACACAACGTAATCTAATATTAATCAACATAAACAAACAAACTTTCAATTGAATAATCACTTCAGTTATTCTAAGTTTCTAACTATAATAACAAAACTAACTTTCAACATGAACAAAAAAACTAAGATTTGTTTATAGTATTAAAGTAAACTAATTACTTCTCACCTGGATGAGTGGTCGTGCTTGTTGACAATGTGAGATCTCTATCAAAGCTCCCAATACGGTCTCGAAAATATTGAGTTTCCTTAATTACTTTCTCTTTGTCACCATCATATTTTGTCCCAATGTAGTCCAAAACAGCCATATTTACTGCTGGTTTCCGACAAAAATTCTCCTCATCATATTGAAAAGCGGGATTTAACCAATATGCAGCAGCATGAAGATCTTTACGCAAATGTTTGTCCCAACGGTTTTTTATAATTGAGGTGTATGGCTTGTACAAGTGCTTCTTCATTCGGAAGATCTTCTTAATTCCCAACCGTGCTCTATGCATGCCCTCATACACATATCCTATTGCAGGCCTTTGATCAGAATCAACAATCCGTAACAAACGGATAAGTGGCGATGAAATCTTGACAAGAACATTAATATCATCCCAAAAAGAATTATCCAAAATGATAGAAACTACTTCTTTTGCCTTTGACTCTCTTGCCAATCTATTGTTCACAAAGAACTTGCTAGTCACTAAGGCTTGCAAGTCATGCTTATGCACATGAAGGCTTCCAAATGAAAGGAAAGTAGTAGCAAATCTTGTTGCTCCCATGCGTACAATATCTGTCCAACCAGGTCTCTTCCTCAACCAAGCAATCAAAGCCACATGATTATAAACAAAAACTGTAACTTTGGTTGCACGGCTTTTGAGTCTCTCCACATGAGGCATGTCTCCCATATCCTGCAGCACAAGATTCAGGCAATGTGCTGCACAAGGAGACCAACTAATAGTTTTATACTTTTCACACAACAATTTACCAGCAGATACATAATTGGAAGCATTATCAGTAACCATGTGAACTATGTTTTTTGGACCAACCCATGTAACTACTTCATCAAACAATTTAAACAAGTTTCTAGTACTCTTCACAATATCTGAGGCATCAACTGATTTTACAAATACCATTCCCCTAGGACAATAAACAAGGAAATTAATCAATGACCTATGTCTAGTATCTGTCCAACCATCAGCCATAAGTGTACATCCAACTTCTGCCCAATGCCTACGTTGTGACTCAACCAACAACTGAACCTCTTTCTTTTGATCCCTCAACAAAGGGACCCGTATAGCATGATAAGATGGACCTTTGTAACCAGGACCAGCAGCAGCTATGGCATCAATCATCTTTTGGTAGTACACTGAATTCACTACATTAAAAGAAAGGCAATTGTCATACAAAAACCTTGCAATAGCCATATCAGCTTGCCTCACCCTCTCTTTGCTTTGGAACACACTTTTAAGACCAGGTTGAGCTCCTGAGGTAGTTCTTGGAGCAAAGTAATTATCTACTGAGCTTGTAACTTTTCTTTTACCTAAAACAGATTTTTTAGGCAACCCACTACTAAACACTTCTTGAACATCTTCATCTTCTTGTATATCACTATTTGTGGAAGGCACACTAAACATTTCTTCTTTACGTTGTTTCTCAGCTTTTTTCTTCAACTCAAACTCTTTCAAATATTCCAACATTTGGTATCTCACATCATGAGAAACCTTTTTACACGATCCAATATCACCTTTTATCCCCGCAAGGTGTCGTTTCATCCTATTAATTCCCCCACCTTTATATGTTTGCCTACAATACACACATGTAAAAGTATTCCGTCCCTTCTCATCCTTACCAAGGCTAAAATGTTCCCAAGCTGGATCAACCTTTTCCCTTACTCTTGAACTAGACTCCATTGCATTGGAATCAACTTCATGTCATGGAGTAGACCCGGTCTCTGTTTCCATTTTAATCTAAAAGACTAAACAACCAATCAAACACGCACAGACCCATCAATTTTTGAAATACATATAGTCAAAGAATCACAACTTTATACACAGTCAAATTAACCAAAGAGTCAAAGAATTATCATGCCTTAGCATTTCTATTGCTACCTTAGACAGTTACACATTAAGCCAGCAACCTTGGATATTTTTCATACCAAAATTCTTTTGTCCTTTCTAGTTATAATCTGATTAAAAATTTAAAAGTACACAACAGATGCTTATTCGAATCCTTACTTAGATGGTTGAGGAATTCCTGTCCCAAAAATTAAGGATTGTTATCACTAATTATCCAGTTAATTCATATGCCTAATCAAAATTCAGCAGCACCAACATCTCACTGATTGAATGATTTTGTGTCACCATATACAGCCATTTGTATACAAGAAGTGAACCTAAATTTCTTTAATTTTTAGGTAAAAATAACATAACATCACTACCAAATATTCACTCTATTGCTCCAATATGTAATTTCGCCAATAATTTACAGCATACCATCTCAAAAGCTAGACTTTAAGGAAGAATCATAGCACATCAAATAATATTAACAAACTTTTTTGTTTTTCTAAATGCCTAAAAATCAAAATAAGAAAAACAAAGAAATAAACTTGCCGTGATAAATGTGTGTGCTGGTCGACGGTGAAGGAATTGATTGTAACACGGCGATGAGCATGAGAGAAATGAGGGAGCTGCGACGGCGGAACGGCGATGTGTGAGCTGCGATCTGCGCTGCGACAGTTGAGCTGCGATCTGGGATGCGTGAGCTACGATGGCGAGATCGGCGATGCGTGAGCTGCGATGGCGAGCTGCAACGGCGACGAGGATCCAGCGGCGATGAGGGAGAGGCAGGGACGAGAGAGTGAGGAAGAGGCAGTGAGATTTGAGTTTTGAAAGACTAGGTTTAGAAATCGTTTCAGCCTAGTTCAGGACCTGAACTTCAGGTATTGCCCAAAACGACGCCGCATTAGGGAAAAGGGGGAAAAAAAAAAAAAAAAAAAAGGACGAAACGACGCCGTTTTAGGCTAAAACAGCCCACCCGCTTGAACCGTGAGAACCAGTCACGGTTCACAGAACCGGCCAGTCGGACCGCGGTTCGGGCGGTTCCATGATTTTTTCGCATGGAACGGTTCGTAACCTTAAATGGACCGTGAATATGAATGGTTCACGGGTTTTTCGGTCCGACCGTACGGTCCGGTCCGGGTTTAAATACCATGTCCTACATTTGAAACCAGCCCTTGGATTCACTTCAGGTGTTGGAAATGGCAGCGTTTTGTGCATAGAGAAGGAGAGACAAGCCCTCCTCAAGTTCAAAAAAGGCTTTGTTGATGGCTACGGCAAGCTCTCTTCATGGGATAATGAAGATGGAAAGGATTGCTGCAATTGGGGTGGAGTTTACTGCAACAGCCAAACAGGCCATGTAATTGAGCTACACCTTGGTTTTTATGGTTTGCATGGTATGATCAGTCCTTCATTACTTGAGTTGCCTTATTTGACTTCTCTTGATCTATATGGTAATGATTTTAATCAAAGCCACATTCCAAAGTTTATCGGTTCTCTCGATAACTTGATAACTTAAAATACCTCAATCTCTCTAGGGCCAATCTCAGTGGGCCAATTCCACATCAATTTGGAAACCTTTCACTCTTGCTATTAGAGATATATATTAGACATATTAGCCCAATGTAATAGGCCCAAGCCCATTCTTGCTTGTACTAGTAGTCTAGGGTTTAGTTGTCTATATATATATTCATGTTAGGGTTCATTATAATACAGGTTATTGTACTACACTCTTATACAATAAAGATGTAGCCCTTAAGGGATTCCTCCGTGGATGTAGGCCATCAAGGCTGAACCACGTAACCCTCGTGTTCTCGGTGTTCTCATTTTATGCTTCCTCTTCCGCATTCACTCTAGCATATACAACATGGTATAACACATTGCGTTTGCTAATAATGTTATTTAACATGGTATTAGAGCTAAACTTCGTTCTTGGCATCAAACAAAACATCTCTAGCAAGCAAAGAAGAATATCATGTGCACATCACCACCAGAAGTCATGCATGCTTATCTGCTGGATTTAGACTCCACGACATCTCGCAGCCACCGTGGCTCAGTGCTGAGTCCAAGATCCACAAACTCAAGCATACCTGTGATATCAATATAAGATCTGTGCAAATTGAGGATTCACCTGATGAAACCAACCATACAGACATGCTCCACGGCCTCTCGCGATCAAAACCCAGGAAGTCGGTCTCCCCAAAACATCTCACGCGCCTCCACGCGCTGCCGCTATTTCGGCGTAGTTCTCCACGCGCTGCCTCGGATTCCTCAGGAGCAGATCCTCCTCCAGCAACACGCGCTGCCATAACGGCCTCATCGCTCGCCGATCTACTGAACCACCGAAGTCCGAGCATCAATCTCCCTCGCACGTGCTAGCACGCGCCTTTCGGAGTTCCAGCCACGCCCTGGTGGAATACTCGCACGCGCCACAAGTGCCTGAAGACTATTGCTGATGTCATCCTGACGTCATCTTGCCACGTTAGCACCACACAAGTCGTTGCCACGTCAGCCCTAATCCAGGTCATCAACACGTCATCAGCCACGTCGCTAGCCACGTCAGCAGTGTCGCCTCATCAGCACCACGTCACCTAGCTGATCATTGACAAGACCGACCCGACTCGGACCATTCGGATCTGGCCCGTGAAGCACTGACCGTTGACTTTGACCCTGGACAGTTAACTTTGACTTTTGACCAAAGTCAAAATTTCTAAAATGGCCTATCTTGCTTAATTTTTCGCGTAGATTCCAAATTTGGACTCCGTTTCTTCATTTGAAGCTCTGAAATTGGTTTATTGGTATATTCTTCATCGTGGTTTCTTCAAAGGCATTCTTCAAGTGATATTCTCATGCTTATCCAACCCCAAGCTTTCATCGAGCTTCCACCTTGAGTTTGAAGGAGGAGTGTTAGAGATATATATTAGACATATTAGCCCAATGTAATAGGCCCAAGCCCATTCTTGCTTGTACTAGTAGTCTAGGGTTTAGTTGCCTATATATACTCATGTTAGGGTTCATTGTAACACAGGTTATTGTACTACACTCTTATACAACAAAGATGTAGCCCTTAAGGGATTCCTCCATGGATGTAGGCCGTCAAAGCTGAACTACGTAACCCTCGTGTTCTCGGTGTTCCCATTTTATGCTTCCTCTTCCGCATTCATTCTAACATATACAACATGGTATAACACATTGCATTTGCTAATAATGTTATTTAACACTTGCAATATCTTCATCTCGATAATAATGATTTGAAAATTGTTGAAAATCTTGAATGGCTTTCTCGTCTGTCTTCAATAAAAGACCTTGACCTAAGTTCCACAAATCTCAGTGTAGCTCACGATTGGCTGGAAGTTGAGTCATCTCCCTAAACTATCAAACTTGAACTCGGCAATGTGTGATCTTCCTCCTGTCACCGATCTCTCATCTCTCCCTCGGATCAACTTTTCCAAATTTCTCACTAGAATTGATCTTTCTACTAACCATGTCACTCAATCAATATTTCCGTGGTTGTTCAACTATAGTACTAGCTTGGAATGGATTGAACTCTCTGATAATCAGTTAGGAGGTTCAATTCCAGATGCTTCCGGTAACATGAATTCTATTCAGACTCTCTATCTTGATCAGAATCAACTTGAAGGAGGCATTCCAAAATTCTTTGGTAATATGTGTGCTTTACAAACTTTGTCTATAGAGAACAATAAACTAAGTGGACAACTGGCAGAGCTCATCCTTAACTTGTCTGGGTGTGTGCAATACTCATTAAAGTTGTTGAGTTTAGATGGGAATCAAATGAAGGGACCAGTGCCTAAAAGCATCGGAAACCTATCTGTTCTAGTGAGTTTGCAACTTGGTTCCAATCTTTTGGCAGGTGAAATCTCTGAACAACATTTTTCAAATCTTTCCTGTTCAAGGGAGTTGTCGTTATCTGATAATTCTTTGACTTTAAAATTCAGCTATGATTGGGTGCCCCCTTTCCAATTGGATAACTTAGATTTGTCATCTTGTAACTTGGGTCCTGATTTTCCAAAATGGTTAAGTACTCAACAGATCTTTCTCTACCTCGATATCTCCCATTACGGAATTTCAGATACCATCCCTTCGTGGTTTTGGAACAAAACTACATCCCTTTCTATAAATCTCTCCTACAACCAAATTAGGGGCATGCTGCCAAATGAACCACTTAATAATTTCATGTTTTTCTTAAATCTCTCCAACAATAAGTTTTGGGGGATTTTAAATAATTTTCTATGCTTGAGTCTGGTGAAAACCTTGATTTACCTTGATCTCTCAAACAACCAGCTATCTGGAGGCCTCGATGACTGTTTCGATCAATTGTCAGAATTAATAATTCTAAATTTGGCCAGCAATAATTTGTCTGGACAAATTCCCAGCTCTATGGGCTCTTTGATAGATCTTAGGGTATTAGATTTGAGCAACAACAACTTCTTGGGAGAATTGCCATTGTCATTACAAAATTGCACAATGTTGTCATTTATAAACCTAAGAAACAATTCATTTTCGGGAAAACTACCAGCTTGGGTGGGAGAAAGCTTGTCATCTTTGGTCATTCTTAACCTTCACTCCAATAAGTTTCATGGATGCATACCGCTACAACTATGCCAGTTAGCACATATTCAATTTTTCGACTTGTCTCAAAATAATATTTCAGGACATATTCCACAATGCCTTTATAATTTGACTACCATGGGTTTTAAAAATACAAATAATATGCGTACTCATATAGTTAGTGATGTATATATGGATGGCACTCAAGTTACATTTAAAATTATTTCCGGTGGCAGCAGCAGTTATGTTTTCAACACAATTGTTAGTTGGAAAGGACAGTCTTATGTCTATGGAAAGAATTTTGGAGAGATGAGAAGTATTGATCTCTCAAGTAATAAATTAACCGGAGAAATTTCAGCAGAGATTTTCAACCTTACAGAATTAAAAGCATTGAACTTAGCAGGAAACATGTTGACAGAACCAATTCCTCAAGAGATTGGTCGCTTGGAACAGTTAGAATCCCTAGATTTGTCAAGAAATCAACTTTTTGGTTCAATTCCTGCTAGCATTGCTGATCTGAAATTTTTGAGTTTTCTGAACTTGTCATATAACAAATTGTGGGGAAGAATTCCAACAGGCACTCAAATTCAGACCATTAACTCTTCTGGATTCATTGGCAACCTTGAACTATGTGGCCCTCCACTTACACTGAAGTGTCTAGGGGATGCGGAACCAAATGCTGAGTCACCTAAAAGTGGTAGTAAAAACAATCAAGAAGATGAAGATGAATTCCTGAAATGTCTTTATATTGGTATGGGGCTTGGATTCATGGTGGGGTTTGGGGAGTTTGTGGCTCTTTGATGTTGAACCGTTCTTGGAGACATCTATATTTCCGGACGACAAGCAACTTGAATGATTTGCTCTACGTGGCAATGATAGTGAATATTGCAAGATTGCAAAGGATGTTTCAGGGCTAAGGAATGCTACACTTTCACTAAAAGGCTTGTGAAAAAATTTCAATTTAGATATATCTCTAACTATTTATTTTTTTGAATTGGTTTTAATTTTTCAACCTAATGGCTATTATTTTACCTTGTGTAGGTCTCGACAATAAGAAAAAACTTTGTGCAAGATTACTTGTGTGACGTGCCTATGATTTTACATGCTTTTCTTATTCAGGGATTTACATCCATGCTGCAATGGAAGCTTAATTTGGATTACACTTGATCTTAATATTATAGTAGGATGAGATTGTGTGTACTTTTTTCTTTCCTTTAAAAAAAAAAAAAAAAAAAAAAATGTGTGGCAGGTCTTGGATTTGCCTTAAATAAATTGCTATTTTTTTTTAGAGAGAGTTTCAACCTATGGCATTCGTTTCTAATGATAGCTCTTTATCATGAAAGTAAAATACCAATCAGTTTTTGGTGTAGGCGAGAATTGAACCCCAGATCTCTTATACAACTATCAGAAAATTTACTAGTTGAGCTAACTGGAATCCACACTTGTCCTTATTAAAGTATGTAAACCAAATGATTTCCATCAATTTTTTTTTATAGAATTTATGTCAAATTATTATAAAAACTGCCCAAATAAGGCAAAGAAAAAACTTTGTCCAAGATTACGTGTGTGACGTGCCTATGATTTTACATGCTTTTCTTATTTAGGGATTTACATCCATGCTGTGATGGAAGCTTATTTTGGATTACACTTGATCTTAATATTATAGTAGGATGAGATTGTGTGTACTTTTTTCTTTCCTTAAAAAAATAAAAAATAAAAATAAATAAAAATAAAAATTTGTGTGGCAGGTCTTGGATTTGCCTTAAATAAATTGCTTGTACCAAATTCCATAATTAATAACCAAGTTTCTTCAGAATATTTATGTTTTAGTTGGCCCCATAAACACCTTACAAAGCCCCTACAAACTAACGAAATCTGTTAAGGACTACAATTACAAGAAAATAATATCTGTATAATCATGAACCAAGGTAGAAAGATCCATACAAGGTTCTTTTCAATTAGTAATCAAGTTCATGGCAATGATTTAGTCAAATTCAGAAATAATTCTGTCCAAATCCCATGCCCTATGGAGTGCGTGATGAATAGCCAGCCCATAATTCTGCCGATATGCAGAATAAGAATTATATGCCTATGCCCTATATGCTTTTCATTCATTTAACCAATTAATTTAGGGTAACACCAATTTTAATGTGATTTTACAGAAAAGTGCTCCTGTAATTGTCTCAAGAAATGACACTTCTCCTTGAGGGTTTGTATAAATACAAGCTATCTCATATTGTGACTTCCAAACAATAATATATATATATATATATATATATCTTTCATTTTTTTCAAAAATCCCTAACTATGGGTAAAATAAAAAAGGCTACCCCCATGAGTTTTATAGCATAACACTCCACCCTATTTTTTATTTTGTTAGTTGCTTGAAGGTAATTGGAATATTACCCTAAATAGAGTTCTAAGAGCATCCACAATGGGGGTTGTATATGCCAAATGCTAGGAGCATTTGGTATTTAAACCCCAAAATCCTCCAGCAACCGGGAAGGTAAATCTTATATGCAAAAAAAAAAAAGAGATTTAGCTACAGTACCATCTCAAATGTAAGATGGTACTGTAGCTGAATCTTATAAAAAAAATAATATTTTAATGATTTTTGCCGGGAATATCTCTCACGCTCTTTATTATTTCTCATTATTTTCTCTTTCTTCGGTCTCTCTTCCTCCGTTCTCTCTTGTCTCCTCTGCTGTGTGATATCTTCAGCCCCATTACTTTGCCCCTCTCTCTCCGATCAGTGATCAGTTATGGGTGCTTCTCTTTCTCCGTTCTCTCTGTCTCCGTGATCCGATCCCCTTTACCGATTCAGTCCTCTCATAAATCGGTTTGGATTCACCGATTCACTCATCAAAATCACCGATTCACTCGTCCCATCGGTCTCTCAAATCAAATCGGTTTGGATTCACCGATTTGTTTGCAAAATCTCTTCACGAAGCTCCATCGGTCTCTCAAATCAAATCAGAATCAAAATCAAAGCAATTTACTAGGTGGGTTTTGTGTTTGTGTTTGTGTTTGTGTTTCTGCAATAAAAAATGGGGATTCGGCTTGTGTTTGTGTTTGGGTTTTGATCTTAAGAATGGCTGTTGATGTTTGCAGAGGTGGGGACCCATTTCAGAGTTCCATCCGAAGCCTTCTTTTGGGGACCCAATTCATTCATTTCATTTCATGGGTATGTATATATAGCTCTCACTCTTTCTTTGTATATTATATATAGTATTATATTTCTATACGTGGATCTAACACTTTTCTTTTCTTTTTTTGTTTTAATCAGATTCTGCTGTCTGAGATTGGAGGCCAACATTCTTGCTCTTATTGGGCGTCCAATAATTTTCGCTCTTATTTCTTTGGATTCCTTCGGTGACTCTGAACTCCGCTCCAGTATGTTTCCTACTTTTGTTCAATTGCTTTGCATCCTTTATTTTGTTTTGGGTTCTGTTCTTTTAAGAGTCATATATAAAAATGCATTTGTGAATTTCTTTTAGTTGTTAAGATAAACATTTAGAATTAATGCCAAAAAAAAAAAAAAACCCAATACAATAGTTCAATAGTTGCATGTTGTGTGTTTCCTTGTGGATTGATTTGGAAACATTTAGTGTACCCATTTTCGATTCTATGACAATGGCACGTTTTATATGTTGAAGCTGCAATTTCGGTATGTTTAGTGTAAATTTAGGAATGGTTCTCAAAAGGAGCTGTGGAATTCAGTTCAATGAGTGTGAAAATTATTGGGGTGTAGTCAATAGCACAGAATTTTCACCGTACATATTTGATTTGACACTTGGAAAACAATTATAATTAAGCATCCATGGAAAGAAATCGATTTTGTTACTAAATGTCACTGTATTGGTGTGTGAAAGGAAATGAAGATTCTCTTTTGATCTTTCTAGAGCAATTTAAAAATACTAGAGCATCTCAAGCATCTACATTTCCACTTATGTAAATCTCATTTTATTATTAAATGTCCTGTTTTGAACTCTTCCTTGTAGAGACTTCTAAACCGATATTTCTCTAATTACTTATTTACATGCAATGTTCCTTGTACTTATTAAGCCCACTATGCAATGTTACTGTGTAATTAAGCCCACTGTGTAATTAAGCCCACAATGTTACATGCAACTATTCTGTGTTACTGTGTAATTAAGCCCACTATGCAATGTTCCTTGTACTTATTAAAGCAATGTCATTAGACTTACTATGTTTGTAATAGGCCATTTGTGAGTGATGCTTTTGTTTGTAATAGGCTCTTAGGAACACTGAATTAGCACTTAGCTAGTATCCAAATTCTCATCCCATTAAAGCAATGGGGAATACAGAATAAGTAAAGATCGATAAATCCAAATGAATGATTGAATGTGTTTTGTACGCAGTTGGGCATTAAGATCCAAGCTCGTGAACAAAGAGAATGAACCCTTAGCAACCATTAACACAGCTAGCAAATGAGTTCCAAAACTAGCCAATAGTCATACACAAAAAAGTATGAGTTACAGTTCTACTACTGTCACTCAATTATGTCCACAAGAGCCTCTCTCACATAACATGTGATCAAGGCAGGGGGCTACTCAAGCCTAACCACTGTTCCCTTGTGAACCCCCACACCTCTCCTAACCTTAAGTGCACACTTTCTCTACCTTGTAAATTAACCTCCATTATGTTGGGGGTTACTTGGAGTAAGTGAAAGCCTTTTGTATATAAGACCTAAACTTCTTCATTCCCTTTCAAAAAAGCTCTCTGTTTGTACTGTCACAAAACATAAGGGATAGTTTGTATTTCTAATATATTGTTTTGATTAGGAGTTGTCAAAATATATTGTAGGATGTTGTTGTACATGAGAAGCTGCCACCAATCATAATATGTGAAGGCTTTGAACTCTTGTAGATTTGGTTAGGTTTGTATTTCTAATTGTAGTACTGTTTTCTAAAAGGGATGGATACACAAGAAGAGATAGCACAATATGCTAATATCTCACGGATGGATGATGATTTTCTGGCACCATTTTTAAGTGGGTCTCAAAATACTTCAATGCCCATCCAAGAGTCTTGTCCGGAAGTTGAAATTGTCACCCCTAATCCAACAAAACGTGGTGGCAACTTCAGCGTAGATGAGGACAAACTCCTTGTCTCTGCATGGCTTAACATTAGCATGGATGCCGTGGAAGGTACTGACCAAAGACTTGACAAATTTTGGAAGAAAATTTGGCAATATTTTTGCAAGAACAATACTTACGGAACCACACGTTCTGCTTCCTCCCTCAAAAGTCGATGGGGAAATATTAATAGGGAGACAAGTAGGTTTGCTGGGATCATGGCTAAAATTGAAGCCCGAAATCCAAGTGGTGTGACTTACGAGGACAAGGTATACATTATATTGCAATGGTGTCACAATAATAATTTCCGAATAGTTTCAAAACACTAATTATTTATTTATTTATTTTTTTAATTTAGTTGAAAGATGCAAAGGAACTATATAAAGAATCACCAGCTCAAACAACCGGCAAAAAATCAGCTTTTGCATTTGAACATTGTTGGGTTGAGTTGAAGAACCAACCAAAGTGGAATATGCCTAAGGAAAGATCAAAAGGGTTCCCTCAAACTCCAAGTTCAATTGATGAAGGTGGTAGTATTGATGATGACACAGTGGAGTTAGAGAGACCAATTGGCAGAAAAGCCGAAAAGGCTAAGCGAAAGAGAGCAGATGGTGATAAGAGTTTTGACGATTATTTGGCAAAAAAATTGCAATATATGGAGGAATCACATGAACAAGACAATGAGGCTCTTCGCATCAAAGCAGATAGGGTTCGAGTGGATGCGCAAAGAGCTGATATTGAAAAGGAAAGAGCTGATACTGAAAAGAAAAGAGCTGATATTGAAAATGAAAGGCTTCGGCTTGAAACTAGTAGGGAGACGCATAGAGTTGATATTGAAAATGAAAGGCTTCGTCTTGAAACTATTAGGGAGGAGGGAAGAATAATGACCTTAGATACAAGTGGCATGAATGACAAAGAAAGCCGTTATTTTGAAAATCTCAAGGATAAAATCCTTGCAAGACAACAATTAGAGTAAATAGTTGGGTTTGACTCAAGAAGATGATGTCTTGTCATAAACTATATTTTGGTAGTAAATTATATATGGGTTGGGGTTTGGCATATGTAGATAATATTTTGTTTCAACCTTATTTTGGTAGTGGTTTATTCTAAGCGTAGGTTTGGAACATGTAGATGATGTATTGTTCCAACTTGATCAATTGGCAGTAAGTTGTGCCACGTATGTAATGACATTATTTTTGTTTATATGAAAAACTTATGTCCTTTCTATGTTTGCTGGACTGTACTTTGACAAGTTTGTTCTTAATATTACTTAAAATAATAATGAAGATGAATTTTGTTTGCTTACATGCTTATAGTTTTGATATTCTGCTTATACCACTTCACAGATGTCATTTTATTGTAATTTCAATTGAACTCAACTTGGCTAAGTCTTAATCCCAATACTGATATTGGCACCATTCAGAAAATTAAGGCTGGGGTTGCACCCAAGGCCTGAGGTAGCAGACCCTTGCTACTTACTGAAGGATCATTGTTTTGTTTTTGCTATATTCTTCCTGTAGTAAATTTTTCTTTAATAAGGTACTTAATGATGAGGTGAAGGCTATTCTTTTGTAGTTAGATTCCCAAAAGTGGAGGATGTTATAATATATTCTAATAAAGATAAATCTGATTATTGGCACCAAATATTCCTCTACTCTGGTATTTTTCTTTTTGGGTAGGCATATATTAATCTGTCCTTGATTTCAAAAAAAAAAATCTGTACTTGTATTTTTTAAATGCACTTGATGCTTTGGCACTCACTGTTGCAATTTTAAAAATTTTCCTTTCGGGTGAGGCATGTATCATATTCTCCAAGTGATGTTTCCATTGCATGTTATTGAAGAAATTGCACATATGAGATACAAGTACATTTCTTAGAAATAGCCCTGTAAGTCATTTTCGGTAACTTTTGAGGCGTCTTTACTTGTCATTGAACAAAGTCCTACTTGTTAAGAACAGATGATGTGTGAGTGATCTTGATGTTTCATACGGAAGAAAATATTATTAAGATTTTACTTCATTGGAATCATCTTACCATTCTATAGCAAGTTTGGTCTCCAAGTGAGACTTCAAAACATATTTCTGAAAGAGCTCAGCCAAAGCGTCAAACTTCATGATCCTATTCTCTTTCAATTTTTTTTTTTTTTAAATAGACAGTAGCTCTCCTATGGCACCATCAAGGACAAAGGCTGGATATGCCAAATCTGCATATCCCATTGTAAAATTGAAAAACAAAATGTTGATTTTTTTTTTTTTTTTGTGTGTTTTATTTCAATTTGTTTTTATTTTTATCCGTTCATCATGTATATAGAAGGTTGGACCTTCAATCTCTTTGTTTTTTTTTTTTGATAAGATTCAATCTCTTTGTTAATTATAATTATCTGGAGCATACATAAAAGCCAGTACAAGTTGTTTGGATAAGTAAAAAAAAGCAAGTATATCTATTTCTATGGATTTTATCAAATTTTTGTTTTTCGAGTGACATAAAAGGGCATAAATTTGCATTCACCTCACCACGTGCTGAAATTGGCATTTCTTTGTATTTTAGATCCCTCAATTTATCTTATTTAATCTTAGGGGAAAAGCACAAGTTGTCCAATAAGCATAAGAATATAAGCCTTTAAATCTGGATTACTATGACTAATTGACTATATATTAACAATTTTCTAGCAACTGCAGATAACAATGCTTGTTAATACTTAGATTGATGACTAAAGACAAGGTCCAATTTGTTGAGTACTTCGAGTCTCAAAGGATAGCACCTTCCCATATAGTAACAATGCTTGTTATTGCTCTGATTGCTCCTCAAATTCAGCCAAAAATGAAAGAGTTAAAAGTAGTAAAAATAGAGAGTTTCTGCCTTTGCCACAGGACCTGCCTTGATCACCTGAACATTTGCAAATTCAATCTTAAATGCCTTGGCAAGGACATTATCATCAATGTCAGAAACAAACAGGATGGCAGGAACCGAATACGCGTCTATGCCAGCATTAGCACTACAAAAGGTAGAGACTGCAGAGGCAGTTTTTTTAAGAATGGGAATTATACATATAGTCCACTAGTGCACTACAAAAGGCTCATTGAAAAATTATCAAAACTAACAAGCAATTATATGTATCTTTTCTTATCATTATATCGTATCAAAGGTTATACTCTCATTCCTCATCTCATTTTTTAAGTGTGTGTGTGTGTGTGTGTGTATTGCTATGATCTTTCAACTTGAAGACAGTATGATCTTTCAAATTGAACAGTAAGATCTTTTTGGACCATAGGTTATAATTGCTTGTTAGTTTTGATAATTTTTCAATGAGCCTAACTTCATGAAAAGTTTTTGGGATCTTTATAAGTAATAGTTGTTAGGGATGCTAGCTGTTTACTCTTTTAATTTAGCATATACAATAGTGGTATCAATTTAGCATAATTCTTTTAGAATTTTCAGCACAAATCCAAAGAAACAGTTAGGACGGTTGAGACCTTGAGATCACATTTATGTCTTCTTTTGTCTTTTCCCTCAGCACATCCTCAGATGAACCTCAACTATGCTACAAACACTTTTTTTTTTTTTCACACTTTTATCTTTTATTTTACAACGTTTAAGGCGATAACCAGTAAGTGATGATTAACTTAACATTATTTTCACACAAACCCATTATTGACACAATTTTTTCGCGCACCAATCACAATTTATTATCTCAAGAAGTTATGAAACTTGGTGTGAATAAATGTGTCCCTAGACTTTCTGTTTGAACTTTCCTCGTGTAATCCTAGATAGGTGCTGCTGTAAACTATTAAATTCCAGTCCTTTATAGCATTTGAGGAATGAGGACCACCCACTCTTCTACCATTCTTCAGGACTTGTAGATGCTCATCTTTTAATTGATTGATATCCCCACTTGTGGACTCTGCTGGACTTTTTCATTGTCTATTTCAGCATTCAAGTCTTTTGGATATTCTTATAAGCAGTAGCCAACAACACTTAACAGCCTTCATTGGGCTTTTTCTTTTTAAATGAATGAGAGAGATTTTTTAAACCACAATAAAGCACTGTACAGTTACAATTTCAACTCAGAAAGAAACTCACAGTAAACAACACCTATACAAATGCATCTCACTGTCAAAGAAACAAATCAAAAAATAGGGGAAAAAAAAAAGCACTCATGAGGATGAAGTAGCCTTTGTAAACCTTTATTGGAGTTCGTAGCTGTTTACTCTTTTAATTTAGCATATACAATAGTGGTATCAAAAAAGCACAATAGTGGTATCAAAAAAAAAAAAAGCACTCATGCTATCTTCAAATAGTGGTATCAATTTAGCATATACAATACACTGTTCTAGTTCGTAGTGCTGAAAGAGAAGATTATGAGCCTTGGGACTTTTGCTTTATTTCTTATCAATCTTTACTAGGGGACTTTTGCTTTGACAGATTTTAAGCTTTGTTTATTGAATAATATATCTACTTGTTCCCTTTCCATAATGTAATCTCTGCTTGCTTTGCAATAATTGTGATAATTTCCTAACACTGTTGTCTTCAAGATTGTCTCTATGGGTCGCTCTAGGCTTCGCAAATTGCTTTTTGACGACTCAGACGAGGATGAGATAATGAGGCGAGTTCTTAAGGGTTCAACATCACAACGTAAACGTCGTCGGTATATCGAACGTGATCGTTTGGCAGGCCATAAAAGACTTTATCTCGACTACTTTGCCGACACACCAGTATATCCTCCTAAGTTATTTCGGAGGAGATTTCGGATGAGTCGGCCTCTTTTTCTCCGTATTCAATCCGCAGTGGAAACTTATGAACCTTACTTTATCCAAAGAAGAGATAATGCCCAAAGGCTCGGTTTATCTTCTCTTCAAAAGATAACAGCTGCACTTAGATGCTTGCGTATGGAGTGACAGCTGATTTTATGGATGAGTATGTGCGGATTGGAGAATCCACTGCAATAGAAAGTATGAAAAAATTTGTTAAAGCGGTGGTTGATATTTTCTCCAAGGAATACTTGAGGTCCCCAAACAACGAAGACATTGCTCGACTTTTAGTCAATGGGGAAAGACGTGGATTTCCAGGGATGCTAGGGAGTATTGATTGCATGCATTGGAAATGGAAAAATTGTCCGACTGCATGGCAAGGTCAGTACTCTGGTCACATTCGTGAGCCAACCATTGTTTTGGAAGCAGTGGCATCATTTGATCTGTGGATATGGCATGCATTTTTTGGATTACCTGGATCAAATAATGACATTAATGTATTAGAACGGTCTCCTATATTTTCTGAGCTCGAACAAGGACGTGCTCCTGCAGTTAATTACTCAATCAATGGCCATGAGTATACAATGGGATACTACCTTGCCGATGGCATATATCCGAAGTGGTCAACATTTGTTAAAACAATTCCATCTCCGCGGGGACATAAGAACAAATTATTTGCAAAAGCTCAAGAGGCGAATAGAAAGGATGTAGAGCGTGCATTTGGAGTGCTTCAAGCAAGATTCGCAATTGTGCGTGGCCTGCAAGATTTTTCTATAGTGAAACGCTCCAAGACATCATGAAAGCATGCGTAATTCTTCATAACATGATCATTGAAGATGAGCGAGATGTAAATGAAGCGGTGGAAGTAGATTATGAGCAAATTGATGACAATCCTACTATACAACCATCACGGGAGAACACAAATGAATTTACGGAGTTCATTGAAACCCATCGATGTATTCGAGACCATAAAATTCATTCTCAACTCCAATTAGACCTCATTGAACATTTATGGCAATTACAAGGGGAGTTGTAGGAACTTAAGTGTGTCACTTATGTATGTGGAGTTTTATTGTAATTTGATAATGTATGAGTCTTCTAAAGACAATATTGATAGTTATGTATGTGGATTGTATCTATATATATGTATGTGGATTATAAAAGTTGATAGGTTGAGTACATTGATATTTGATAGGTTGTATGTATATATATATATATATATATGTATGTGGATTTTAAAAATTGGCAGGTTGTATGTATATATATGTATGTAGATTTTTTGAGTTGGCAGGTTGAGTACATTGATATTTGGCAGGTTGCATTTTTATGTATGTATGTGGATTTTTAAAGTTAGCAAGTTTGAGTAAATTGATATTTGGCAAGTTCTTTCTCAAAAAAAATGAAAAATTGGTAGGTTCTCTGTGTGTGGTTGTTGAAATAGTTGGAAAGAAATTGGCAGGTTCTGTGGTTGTTGAAATAGTTAGAAAGAAATTGAAAAGAAAAAACTGGAAGGAGTGTGTGTGTGTGTGTGTGTGTGTGTGTGTGTGAATTTGGCAGGTTGTATGGCAGGCATTGTGTGTGTGTGTGTAAAAAAAGTTGGCAGGTTGTATTGGCAGGCATGTGTGTGTGTGTGTGTGTGTGTGTGTGTGTGTGTGTGTGGAAAGAACTTGAAATGAAAAAGAAAAAAAAATTGGCAGCTGTGTGTGGCAGGCAGAGAACGTGTGTGTGTGTGTGTGTGTTGGAAAGAACTTGAAAAGAAAAAAAAATTGGCAGGTGTGTGTGGCAGGCAGGGTTTGTGTGTGTGTGTGTGTGTGTGTTGGAAAGAACTTGAAAAGAAAAAAATTGGCAGGTGTGTGTGGCAAGCAGGGTTGTTTGGGTGTGTGTGTGTGTGTGTTAGAAAAAAATTTGGCAGGGACATTTCCAACTTGTGTGTGTGTGTAGAAAAAAAATTTGGCAGGGACATTGTGGCAGGCTGTGTGTTGTGTGTGTGTGTGTGTGAAAAAAAATTTGCAGGGACATTGTGGCAGGCTGTGTGTGTGTGTGTGTTTTAGAAAAAAAATTTGACAGGGACATTGTGCAGGCAGGTTCTCTGTGTGTGTGTGTGTGTGTGTGTGTGTGTGTGTGTGTGTAGAAAAAAAATTTGGCAGGGACATTCCAACCGTTTGAAAAAGCAGTTGAATTTGAAACAACAAAAAAATGGTAGTTGGAAAATAATAAAGAAAGATTAAAAAAATAATATTTTAATAAAAGGATGAGATATAGAATTTTGGGATGTTGGGTGTATTGTAAAATGGGATGGTATAATAGATAAAGTAACTTTTTGAGATTGTAAAATAAGATGAGATTTAACATCCGGATGTAGATGCTCTTAGTGGTCCCTCCCTTTCCCGATCCACCCCCACCCCCACCCCCACACCCAAAAAGGAGGAATAGGGCCAATTATGGGAGGGGTTTAATCAAAGTCCGTTATATATATATATATAAAAGAAAAGCAGCCCAACTCCAACTCCAATTCCAACTCCATGATCTCCACTATTTCTCTGATCTGATTTATCGATCTCTCGCCGGTAGGCTTAAGTCTCACAGATCAATTAGATCACGCGTCGCACTCTGTCTCTCACTCAGGTCAGTAGTACAACACAACCAACCCCTCTCCTCTTATCTATGCCGCCAATTCCAATTTCTCTATCTATTTCTGTTCGTTATTTCTTTTTATAAATTTTGTGTGTGTGTTGAATTCAATTAATAAATGATGTTGAAAATTGCAGTGTTTGGTTGGTTGGTAAATTATTGAATTACAATATTAAATTTTACATATTCAAATAAAATAAAAATCCATATGTTTCAGAATTGCTTATTTATTAGCTGGCCTGGGGTCATTAGAAGATTAACTTGAGATGAGAAAACTTTTGCTAGGAAGGAAGGTTACTGTTATACCCTTATCGTTTCTTTTTTATGTTCTAAACTGAATTAATAATCTCAGTAACAAAAATTAGCATTTCTTTTTCCTGGTCTTCCTTCGTGCGAATTGCATGTAGTTGATCTCATCTTGCTAAGCCAAAGTTTGTTTCTGGATGTGTATAGGTTATATTACAATATGCCTTCTGCTCAAGATCCATTTTATGTAGTGAAAGAGGAGATTCAAGAATCTGTAAGTTTTTTGTCAAATTTTTTTATGCTCTGTATCGCCTCTTAGTAATAAAACTTTTATTTGCAGTAAAGTAATGTTTTATTTGGTACATATGATTGTATCAATGTGGTCTCTTAATTTTTTTTTTTTTTTTTGTTATCTTTGCTTCTATTTTAATATGATATGATGACATATAAGATTTAAGTGTTCGATTATATCTGCAGCCTATCACATTGTGTTTTGGCGGTGTGTTTGGACCATGTCTCAAATCAAAAAATAATTTTTTATTTTCCTGACACTTCATGGACAAAAACCCTTGTTCCTGGGATTCCTAACTGGATAGTTCCACGGAGTGGCTGCTGCTGTATCAGTATATTGAGGCATTGAGACTGAGCTGGGTGCTGGTGTGTTGATAATTTTAGGTTGCTTCACTTGTATGGGGGAGTAGGGGGATGATGTTTGTGGTTGAATTAAAAAGAGTGATTAGTTTTTGAATTATCTTCTCTCTTTCTTTTGAAGTAACTTAATTTTATCAATAACCTCTTGCTTTTTTCTACCTCAAATATTGGCTAGGCCTTCGCTGGGCTGACATGTTTCTGACTTCTTTATTTCGAATTAATTGGAATTGTTTGGGAATCTTGGGGAACTTTTAGAGAAGGATAAACCTGTCCCTTTCATGTATAATTTACAATATGGATCTCTCTCTCTCATGTGCACATGGGAACCTACACAGCACTGTTGTATACATGCTCAGTGATATGACATCCATGACTTTTCTTATGAGTTGGACTCTGTTGATGGTGGAAATAGGAGTTTCCTGGGGGATATTAAATGTCTGACTATTTCATCACTACCTGTTTAGATTGATAAGTTGCAATCCACTTTTCACCAATGGGAGCGTATTCCTTCTGATATTGGAGAGCAATTACATCTCACAAAGGAACTGCTTGCTAGTTGTGAGAGCATTGAATGGCAGGTATGTTTAGAATTACCATACTTTACTTAAAATAGATTCTGCCTCTTATAAAGTTTTGGGAAAGATCAATCATAGGTTTCCATCATGCGATTTAATATGTATTGAATCAGTAAGAAGATATTTAGCATGTGAATTTAAATAAATATTCTTACTACACCGATGTGATCTCATCCTACATTGGAACTTTCTATTTTAGTAGCAATATAAAATCCTATACTGAGTCCACCAGTAGTGAAGCTTTTTGGATAAGTTTTGGCTTTAATTAAATGAATTAACCACTGTGCTCAACTGCTGAAAGCCTGCTTTCTTGATAGGAAGGTGGATGAATTGGACAAAGCAATTGCTGTAGCAGCTAGAGATCCATCTTGGTATAGCATTGACGAGGTGGAACTTGAAAAGCGAAGAAGATGGACCAGCACTGCTCGTATGCAGGTATCAACATTGTATTCAGTAATTCTTGTTATTGAAAATATATACTTTAAGCTTTCTCTTGTTAATCTGTCCTGACACTACTGATGTTTATCCCAAACTTTGTACTCAATTTGGTTATGATTTTTGGCACTCATTATGTGGTGAGCCTTTGGCTGTGTGCGTGTGTCTGGACTCTGGATTATTGACTGGAATTGTGCTTCTTAAGTTTTAACTTTATGTAGCTTGTGAGTCTTTATTAGTTTAATTTCTATGACAACTGTTTAAAAAAAATTATAATCTTTTTTATGAAATTATTATTTCTATTATGCAGTGTATTATGTTACAAGCTTTTGGCTTTACATGTGTGTGTGAGAGGGGCTAAATGATTGGAGTACTTTATTAGGTGGGCACCATGAAGAAAGCAGTAGAAGCTGGAAAAGAGTCAAATGGGACTGGCACTACTGGTTTGAGTGGAATGCGCCGTGAATTAATGAGGATGCCAGATTCTCACAAGGCAGATGGATCTAATCACTACAATGCCAAGATAATGATGACTTCATAGCATCAGAATCAGATAGGCAGCTGCTGCTGATAAAGTATCATTTTTGTTTCTTTCTTTTTCCTTCCACATACAGACACATGCAAAAATATCTTTAGCAGTCTTCAAACTCTTTGGATTTTAGTTGCTGAACTTCATCAAGGTAGGACAGTCTTAGGAAAACCAGTGTGTGGTTGTGTTGGGCTTAGCATTAGGAGAATTTGTGGCTTTAGGATTTTAGAATTTAGAAGAAATGGTTAGGGTTTGTACTTATTTTAGGATTTGCAGAATGACATGAAGTTTGAAAAGTTTGAATTTGGTTATTATTTTATAGGGAAAATGTGTAAAAATTTAGGGTCAGATAGGGTAAAGAAAAAGGTTTGATGTGTGAGTGCAAAGGAAGAGCGAGCGAATTTGTTATTGTTAAGAGATTGCGAACATTATACTTGCATTGTACCCATGATCAGTACTAGTGAAAGAAGATCAAGAAGCACTTTAGGGATAGAAGTCTTCGATAAACCAAAACACCAAGGTATATCTATTAATTACTCTCTGAAATATTTTAGTATAGAAAGCACAAATATATATAAGGACTCCTTTTGGTGTTGGTCATATTAGGGCTTCAAATTTGATTTTCGTACTAAACCTAATAAGGTAATTAAAGGCTGACTTGGACTTAAAGAAAATTAAACCAAGATACTTAGAATTTTCTTAAAAATTTAAGACTCAAAACTCAATTTCCAAAATACCCTTTAATTCACTTGAGTTGCAAAAATTTCAGTTCTACTCTGATTTCAAGAGTGAATATAACTTGAAAAATAGAATCCTGAGTTACTTTATTAAGCCTAGATTCTAGAATTTTATAATTATCCAGGACCCATAGCATACGATGCTTAAATAACTTACCAATAAAAAAGTCCCTTAAATTCATATGGTAATTTATTTATTATCATAAATTCACCAAAGTAGATAAGGATTTCTCTAACATACCTTGTTAAAATACTATGAAGCTTTGTACCAACTATAACCTCCCTTTTATGAAATTCTGACTATTTTTTGGTTGACAATGTTGTCCTCATCATTGAAATAATATAAGCAAATACACCTAAGAATGGCGTGGACAGTTATTTTGGGTTTGAGATCCATTGGGTGTGTGTAAATTATCCTCAAAACATAGAAAAAATAAAAATCATAATTTTATAACAATTATAAAAAATTATGTTTTATAGTTGAATAGTAATTTTGATTTTAAATAATTGGCATGTAGCACCTACTTGTGATGACTACTATAATTCATTCTAATGTTAATTGAACACACACACTGGATGTGTGGTATGATACTAATGTTAATTGAAATAATTAGCATGTAACATTTTTTTGAAGATTGTTGTAATCCTTACCACTGGCGAGCAATGCTATATTCAACATTGATACTATTTTCATAATCCTCTAAACTTTTACTATTTATCTGTTTGGTTTAATTCAAGATTAAGATGTTTTAACTGTTATTTCAAACCTTGCTTAGTTAGGACAAGATTCTGGTGAAAGTGGAGAGGAGAGGTGACCATTACATATTAGATTGGATGAGGGGTACCCTTGCCAAAGGCCTTGTAGCTGAATTGGCACCCCCCCATATAGAAAGTGCTTGGGGGTTTAGGGAGGAAAGGGTTCGAGCTGCGGAGTTAGCAGCATGTACTCTTATGTTAACTAGAAACCTTCTCTCCATGTTGTTTGAGAAAAACGCTATTTACTCTGTATTTGGTTTTGAAGTAGCTATTGCCTCTATTTATTTGTTCTTGATTTTGTATTCTTTATCAACTATTGATTGTAGGCAGCAGGATGAAGAGTTAGATGAACTTAGTGCAAGTGTAGAGAGAATTGGAGGTGTTGGGCTTACTATACATGAAGAGCTCCTTGCACAGGTAAGGATTTTTTAAGCTTCAGATCTTTGTAATAACTCTACCACTATTCCCTGGCAACAAATGATGTGAAAGATAGCATTGGTGGTGCATCCTTTAAGCACTTTAATCCATGAGTGACTTTTATTTCTGTATCTGTAACTTTTTAATTTACTTCTTTTTTGTCAAGCTTCATTTTTTAGGATCGTTTTTGTTGATTTGTTAGACTAACATGTAATATTTGGGTGCCCAGGAGAAAATTATAGATGAATTGGGTATGGAAATGGACAGTACATCAAATCGTCTTGATTTTGTTCAGGTTAGCCTCTGTAATAAGTCTGAGCTAATGTTTATTTCCAGGCTTTGGAAAATATGGGCTTCCTACCAATGATCTGATATTCAAGACTTAGGTTAACTCTATGTTCACTGAAAACAAGTTCAGATGTGAATTTTTTTCTCATTTGCTAAATTTAATGAATGGATTGTGTACTTATTTTAATGATTTAATATGTAATGAGTAAAAAATTCCATTTTTTCAACTTCTCTTTGCAGAAAAAGGTGGCTATGGTCATGAAGAAGGCTGGTGCAAAGGGCCAGATCATGATGATATTGTTTTTGGTGGTTCTGTTTATTATCTTATTCATTCTGGTCTTTTTCACCTAGGCATTGGTCTGAAACATGTATGAAATGTTAGAGATATGTGAATCTCCTTTTCTTTTCTTTTTTATGGGGTGGGGGGGGGGGGAGGGGTCNTAATCCTCTAAACTTTTACTATTTATCTGTTTGGTTTAATTCAAGATTAAGATGTTTTAACTGTTATTTCAAACCTTGCTTAGTTAGGACAAGATTCTGGTGAAAGTGGAGAGGAGAGGTGACCATTACATATTAGATTGGATGAGGGGTACCCTTGCCAAAGGCCTTGTAGCTGAATTGGCACCCCCCCATATAGAAAGTGCTTGGGGGTTTAGGGAGGAAAGGGTTCGAGCTGCGGAGTTAGCAGCATGTACTCTTATGTTAACTAGAAACCTTCTCTCCATGTTGTTTGAGAAAAACGCTATTTACTCTGTATTTGGTTTTGAAGTAGCTATTGCCTCTATTTTATTTGTTCTTGATTTTGTATTCTTTATCAACTATTGATTGTAGGCAGCAGGATGAAGAGTTAGATGAACTTAGTGCAAGTGTAGAGAGAATTGGAGGTGTTGGGCTTACTATACATGAAGAGCTCCTTGCACAGGTAAGGATTTTTTAAGCTTCAGATCTTTGTAATAACTCTACCACTATTCCCTGGCAACAAATGATGTGAAAGATAGCATTGGTGGTGCATCCTTTAAGCACTTTAATCCATGAGTGACTTTTATTTCTGTATCTGTAACTTTTTAATTTACTTCTTTTTTGTCAAGCTTCATTTTTTAGGATCGTTTTTGTTGATTTGTTAGACTAACATGTAATATTTGGGTGCCCAGGAGAAAATTATAGATGAATTGGGTATGGAAATGGACAGTACATCAAATCGTCTTGATTTTGTTCAGGTTAGCCTCTGTAATAAGTCTGAGCTAATGTTTATTTCCAGGCTTTGGAAAATATGGGCTTCCTACCAATGATCTGATATTCAAGACTTAGGTTAACTCTATGTTCACTGAAAACAAGTTCAGATGTGAATTTTTTTCTCATTTGCTAAATTTAATGAATGGATTGTGTACTTATTTTAATGATTTAATATGTAATGAGTAAAAAATTCCATTTTTTCAACTTCTCTTTGCAGAAAAAGGTGGCTATGGTCATGAAGAAGGCTGGTGCAAAGGGCCAGATCATGATGATATTGTTTTTGGTGGTTCTGTTTATTATCTTATTCATTCTGGTCTTTTTCACCTAGGCATTGGTCTGAAACATGTATGAAATGTTAGAGATATGTGAATCTCCTTTTCTTTTCTTTTTTATGGGGTGGGGGGGGGGGGGGTCTGGGTTTGTCAAGGAAAAAAGAATACGAAGCAAATGAAGAATCTGCCTTTTTGTTCTGTACAATTTCTTTAAGTGGACCAGAATTTGTTGTTGAACTACTTACAGTTGCTAGTATCATGTAAACCAGCTTTATATCATACTTATTTGTTTATTGCTACATGCTTCTGTGACTAGATATAGTAGGCTTATATTTCTGATTCGGTTAATGTTATCAAGTATATGAGCCCTGATAGAGTGGCATTTGTTTTTTGTTTTTTTAAAGTTTAGGACAAAAGTGTTAACGGTTCCGATTGTTTAGAGACATAAAATGAACTTTTTGAAGTTGGAAAAAAAAAAAAAAAAATTCATGCAAATTTTAGTGAAAAAAGAAGAAATTCATGCAAAAAAAAACTATATTTTTAGTTTTTATATTATTATTTGATTTATTATTTTGAGGTGTGGAAATTAAACTTTCATTCAAAGATGACTAGGTACTCCAAAATTTTGTCTGAGGCTTTGGTGTGTTTGGCTGTGGTGTAGAAATTGGTTAAGGCTTGTAGTAGATAGGAGTGTTCATTAAACCGCATCATCACATCCAAACCGACCAAAACTGCCCAACAATGGCTTTGTTTTGGTTAGATATAAAATCAAAAGTTCGAAAGTTTAATATTATTTTTTTGTTCTGTATATATTTATGCTACTTTTAGTTTACAATCAATTTGTCATGGATTTTATTTTTTTTATATTATTATTTTATTTTATTTTTTGTCTTGTATATATTTGTGTTACTTTTTTTGTTAAACATGTTATAAATAATTTTTAAACATAAACTATCATATTGTCATGGTTATTAATAGTAAAGTATAAATTGGCTATGATATCTTGAAAAATATATTATCCGAAAACCAACCAAATTGCACCTTGTACACCATATCGCATATGTGACCGCAAAACTGAGGTATGATGTGGTTATAGTTTTGGCCAAATCGCATCGAAAAGTGCGATGCTTGAAATGGTCTAAAACTGCACCAAACTACACCACAAACACTCCAAGTATGAGGGCCATTGGTAGTGGGTACCAGTTTAGATGTTGCAGTATTCTAATGATGATGGAACCTTGATATGTGGGTTGTGACTTTTGGCAATTAGAGGAGGTTGTGGAATGGTGCACAGCATTTGGGGTTTAGCTTCCTCAAGTCTAATGTTTGAAAGATATCTTGAAAGTAATGCAACACCACCTCCTCCATTAACTGCCGTTCGTTAATCACCTTTGCATCCAATGAAGCAGCAATCTCGTTAGTATGTTGTTGAACATTTGTGTCAGTGTCGTGGTGGTACGAGTAAGAGTATTCGAATAAATAGCTCAACCCTAACTCGATCTATTTAATAATCATGTCAAAACTCTCTAATCCTAATACAATGTTTTATTAAGTAGGTTGACATAATATGACCTATTTTAAACCACATAATACACAATTTAAGAAAAATAAAGCACTGGGGAGTTCAAAGTTTCAATGAAGAATTTATTAATATAAAAATTAAAAATCTTTTATTTACTCAATTGTATTAGAATTCAAACTTATATTAGATAAATATGACATTTATTTATTTAAATATGGTCATTTTGAGTTTATTGCAAGTTTAACAAGTCAGCATAAAATTGACTAATTTATTAATTGTGTTAAAACATGTCAACTTGTTTTGACATGAACCAATCTATATATATATAAAAGAAAGACTCACGTAACCAAAAAAAAAAAAGTTAGGATTAAGAAAAAAAGAGAGAAGGACTCCTGTTAGGATCTCTTTTCCCTCCTCAAAACCTTAGCAATTACCACCTCAAAACCTTAAACTTAACTTCATTTTAGGATTCGAAAAAAAAAACAAAAAAAAAAAAACAAAAAAAAACAAAAACAAAAACACAAGCAATCTGATTCAACTTTCTTCTTTGATTAATGAATTTTATGTCGAATTTGTTTATATTATTATTATTAATAAAATTTCAATTCAACATATGTGGATATTTGTTTATATTGTTATTAATGAATTTTATCTTTTATGTCGAATTTTTTATTTGCTTTCATATGTGCCTGAGATTTTTTTTTTCTATCTTATTCTTTTGTTATGTTTAGTATTGATTTTCTTTTGAGTATTTGGGTTAATCTCCATATTTATATTGACATTGTCTTCATGGGTTTGGTTTTTGGGTTGAAATTTTTACTTATTTATTTATTTTTATTTTTTTTGTACATGGTAGATAAAGCATCTCTATTTTTTTGGAGAAAAATCAAAGCTACAACCTATATCTTCCAGCCTAGAGAACGATAAATTTTTATTTGGTATATTATATATAAATTTGTTGAATTTGGTTTGGTTTTTAAGTAGAATTTGGGGATTCTAAAAATTTTGAAGTTTTTAAGTTTTGGCGTTTTTGGCATTTGTGTCTCAGTAGGTTGATCTTAATTCTTCACCTTAAATGCTTTTTATTTAGGTTCATGTGATTTTTTGTTTTCTTATTAAAAGCTATGAATTTTGGTTGATTAATTATTTGTTTGGATTAATTTCAATTAATTATTTGTTTGGATTCAACATAAAAGATAATGGAATTAGATATTATAATTTTGATATTGTTTCATGTTTTGAATTGTCTATATTGTTATTACTACGAGAAAATCATATTGCTACTCAAATTTGAAACTTGGTGTGTCTTCCCCATATCATGGTTTTTGTTTATATATTTGTAGTTTATATTAGTTTTGAGTGAGTGTGTGTGTGTGTGTTTGTGTATATAACTATTGGGAGTTTTGCTTTATTAATTTAAGAACTGTAAATTACTTTGTAAGTTTTAGTAATTATGTACTTGCAACTCAATAACGTTCAATGTTAGACAACACTTCTAAACTATGAAAAATTATAGAAGTTAAATATTTATTCATTTAAAAAAAAAAAAAAAAAACTAACTAGCAAATGTCTATTTACTCATTGTTGGATTTTTTTTAAGAGTCAATAGATTTTCCATGCATTGCACGAGTTAGTGACTAGTTTATACTAAATACTAACCTGTGAAAAACCATGTTGTATTCGTGTAATGTCAAACATTGCCACTCCTATGTTTGATACACTAAATAAAGATTATTATAGATTTTTATTTTATTTTATTATTATTCAGAAAAAGATGTGATGGAATAATTAAATCAATTCATAGGACGTTTAGTTGTAACATTAGTATTGTTATGCCCGTTACAAAACCAACCTGCTCTTGACCTTTGTTGTCAATACTATAAGACACTTGTGTAGCATTCTGAGCATCTTCATACGAGCCCGTATACAATTAAACGCGCAACTGAATCATATGGCTCGCTTTTTTGAAGATGCTACTAGTGCTAAGAGCATTCACATCAGTGTAACTATTTTAATATTTCAGTAAATATATAGCTATAAGCTCAAAAAAAATTAACGCATTAGTCTCAATATTTTGTCTTACAATTTTAACATTGGAGAATACCCTCGCCAGACCTGGTGATGCTTTGGTCCTCACTAGAGAAAAAAAAAAAAAAAAAAAAAAAAAAAAAAAAAAAAAAAAAAAAAAAAAAAAAAAAAAAAAAATGTAACAATAGAGAGGATGAGAGTAGAGGAATTTGAAGAGTCTCTATATAAAGATTGTGGATGAATCAATCTTGTTTTTTTTCTAGGGTTTCTCTTTCAAAATTCTCTCTGGATGCTCTCTACATTTCGTGATTATAAGGGGTATTTATACTGGGATGAGAGTGGAATGTGAAGAGTCAGGTTTTTCAAAACATGACTAACTAGTAGCTTATCTTGCGACTTGACTGAGTCATGAGTTCAAGTCGCAAGATAACAGAACGGCCAGGTTGGAATTTTTGTCCTGTAGTGCTACAGCTAGCGTGACTGTTCATCTTTCTCTGCACGCTTCACTCGTGTGCTGTAGTTGGCTGCTTGCCAGTCACAAGTCACCTGCGACTCCCAGCTGCGAGTCTCTGCATCCTTGTACAATCTTGAACATTTCTTCACACTCTCTCACTCACTACCCTTATATGATTCTCACCTAAATACAGGGTTACTAATTGCTAAATTACAAGCAAATTTGGCACGGAATAAAGCCAACATAATGGTTGATTAAATTCAACCTTACAACTGTAAACAACTTCTTTTCTACATCATAGCCGAAAATAACTAAACACTACTCTATATCTCTTCTATACTTCCATATACTCACCATCATTATGGGCATGATATGGCATATAGAGATCTTATTCTAACATTTGTTGCACTAGATGGACACTCTTTCTCACCTTTCATTCCATCATAATCTTCCTCTTTTACTTGTAATAACAACGCCTTTAATCATTGTTTATTGCTATTATAATTGATGAGTCAGGAAACCCTTCTTGTCTAGACATGGAGATTGACGAGGAACGAATCATAAATGAAGTCTTTATTGACTGAGTCGTTACGATTGGACGAAGTAAAGAGAGTAACAACCTAGAGGTCTTCATATCTTGGCATTAACTATCAAAGGCGTTACCCAGACAGGGAATTAAACCACCATTAATGGCCTTCCAATGGCTAGGAAAACAAAACCTTATATAAAGCACACCCAACCTAAGGTAAAGGATGATCTAGAAAGACCCTTATCAATATAAAACACTTAGTTATCTCTTTCTCTTTCCCACTTTGTTATCAGAGGTTCATTGGCTAGCACCACGCTGGTGTCCTATTCGTTTCATTTTCTTATCATCTTGCAGGTTACACCAAAGCCATCTAGACAATACTGCAGATGATTTTGGCATCATCAATAATGAAGGCCATAATATCTTGAATACTATGGAAGTTTTCCCTCATGTTGACTTAATATGAGGAAAATATATGATTTTTATTGTGTAAACGCATTTATTAACTTATCAGACTTTACCACTAGAGGTCTTTCATATTCATTGTTGGATCATTTTCCTATTGTGTATTTGTAATAATTGGCCCAATTTTATATTAACTGAATATGGAGGTATTGCATAATTTAACTATGCGAATACATTTATTAATTTTCCATTCATCTTTTGTACTAGCTTATCTATGTAGGAGATATTATTGGGACCTTATTATAATCTTTGTTGGATGAAATTCAGACCTTGAGCAAAAAATAGGCCTTTCACACTTCAGCAATAGCCTTTGGGCCAGACTCTAAGCCCAAAGTGGAGTCTTGGTCTTGACTCCCAAATATCATTTTGGCAACGAAAATGCACCCCCGACAATAGGCAAAGCACAAGGACATCCAATTCCACCCAAGCAATTGAGGAGCAATAACTTCGTTAGAGTATTCACATCAGCCTCCTCAAATGTTTAACTAAACTAACCCAAAAACCTCTACTTTTTCTAGTGTAGCTAATCCATGTTTTTTATGCACACACATCAGACTCGATATTTTATTTCTTACTCCATTTAAATATTTACTTTTTCTCTCTCTCTCTCCTTTCTTCCTATTACTTCATTTAAATTTAATTTTTTTTCTCTCTCCCCTCTCATTTCTCTTCTCTCACCATCCCAACCACCGCAATGTTGCTGCTGCAATCTCAACCCCTAAAACCATGCAAAAAAAAAATAATAAATGAAGTTTAGCATACATAATATTATGCAAATATGGAATTCACTATTACAAGAACCTATGACTTGCTATGTAGTTGTCATAAGTGCTCTAGAAGGCCTAATTGGAGTTGAGAATGACTTCCTTTGTCTCTAATTTGAAGACGACGATCAATGACTTCCCTAAATTTAGGTGTATGATCATGTGACACTAGGTCATGGGCAGTTCCATCAAATTGCTCATAATCAAAGCCTTTAGCTCTAGTGAGATGTCACTCATCTTCAATAATCATGTTATCCAATATTACGCATGCCATCATAATGTCTTTAAGAGTTTCAGGTTTGAACAATTGTGCAGTTTCATGAATAATTGAAAAGCGTGCTTGAAGCACCCCAAAAGCATGTTATACATCCTTTTTTAGAATACAAAAAGTCAAAATTTAAACATTTGATTGATGACTTAGCTTAATTCTTTGATCTTCTTGAAAATTTTCAAGCATGGAGGATATAAGAAGAAAATGCAATCTGATGGTGGATTTGTCAAAATTCACATCAATAAAAATTATTAAATGAAGTTGTAGTTTTAATCTACAACCAAGTTTCTTGCATAACTTTATCCTTAGTAAATTAACAAATTGTACAAGGTCACAACAAATGTCAACCAAAAAAACAAATACTTAACAATAAACCCATAAAATATAAAACTATAAAACATAGAAAACCCAACAAAAAATAAAAAAGAAGACTAGAAGAGACCCATACTAGAAACTGTTTTGGTTTGGTCAAAGAAATTGTATATTGTTTCAGAATTATCATTAATTTTATATTATTTATACACACACGCCCGTGCACACACACGCATATCTATTATATATTTTATAATTCTATGTTTCTCAAATAATATAATTCAATAATAGTTATTATATGTAGACCATTATTTTTGCTGTATTCTTAGACTCAATCTCATATATATCTCTCTCTTTCTCAAACTCTTTTCATTCCGATTTTTGTATTCACAGAGTAATACGAAACAAGAGGAGGACGAATAAGAACCACTTTACTCTCAGTCTCATCTCTCTCTCTCCTCTCTCTCTCTCTAAAAGTTTCTTCATTCCAATTTTTGTGTGGGTCACAGAGTAAAGAAGGTCTAATTCGGTGTTGTGACTGTAACCAAGGATGTGGTGGAGAGTGGTGGCATCATTTTTATTCTTTTATTTTGTATTGGTCAGGTTCCAGATTCTTGAAATCCAAATTTTTTAGCTATCCCGTGACTGGTGAGATCGAGCTCCTCCTTGCTATTGTGAAAATAAACCCACTTACGCAAGATTAAAGAAGAGAGAAGAAAATAAAAGACTCAAGGAATTTACTCAAGAAATTTAGGTGGTTCGGCAATTGCTTGCATCCATAGGTAGTGACAGAGAAAATTTTACTATCAAATAAGGAGATTACAATAGTAGCACACAAGCACTCTCACAAGACTCAAGCCCCAAATACACCCTTGCAAGACACGGTCAAGTAATATTGACCAAATAAAGCCACCGACTCAACAATGAAAGAGAGAGAAAGAGAAACCTACGCATAATTATAGTGAACAAAGAGAGAGAGAAAGGCAGACATGGAATGAAGAGAGAGAGAAAGAAAGGTGGAGACTGAGTGATGGCATTAACAAGGGGGAAGCACGAAAAATTCATTGGGTGGGATGGAAAAAATTGTGCAAGCCAAAGTGTCACGAAGGATTAGGATTCAAAGATATTGAACTCTTCAATATTGCTATGCTAGGTAAGCAAGTTTGGCGGTTGCTCCATAACAAAGACTCTCTCTTCTACAAGGTCTTTAAAGCCAAATATTTTCCCAATTGTTCTATTTTGGATGTGGGGGTAAAGGTGAATGGCTCATATGCTTGGCAAAGCATACTAAAAGCACGGGAGGTGGTGCGGATGGGGTCAAAATGGAGAATTGGGGATGGACAATCTGTCATGATCCATGGGGACAAGTGGCTACCTGATTTGTACTCTAGCCGTGTGGTGTCACCGCAGAAAAACTTCCCTAATAATACTCGGGTTTGTGCTCTTATTGATGTGGAAAATAGATGCTGGATGGAGGACCGGATACGTGAGGAATTTTTGCCACATGAAGCTGAAGCAATCCTCAGCCTACCTTTGAGTTTTAATGGGAAAGAGGATAGGTTGATATGGGCTGAAACGACGAATGGTTATTACACCACCAAATCCGCTTATCGACTTCTATTAAAAGAAGCAGAGGCAGCGACACTTGGCACTTCAAACTCAGCAGCTCAAAAGCTTTTCTGGCAAGAGCTTTGGTAACTGAATGTGCCCAACAAAATTCGTCATTTCATGTGGCGAGCGGCCAATGATTCCCTTCCAACAAAGAAGAACCTGCAGAAGCGGAATATTACTCAAGACCCAACCTGTGATCGTTGTAGGGATGGAATTGAAGATGGAATTCATGCAATATGGGGCTGCCAAATGGTTAAACAAGTGTGGTGGGAACTGGAAAATTGTAGAGAGTACTTGAACGAAAGATTTGCTAGCTTCCATGATTTGCTGCAAGGAATCCTTGCTCAGAAAAACCCAAAGTTGGCTGAGCTATTTGCTTTTATCGGGTGGAGTATATGGCATGAACGAAATGCAAGGAGGGTGGGCTCACCTTCTCTGCCAATGGAGAAAATTTATAGAGATGTCGTGGAGCATATGAAAGAGTTCCATTCAGTCCAAGAAGAACCTAGAACTCAAACAACGATGCCCCACCCAACCTACTGGCTGCCACCATTGCCATCAGTTTACAAAGTAAATTTTGACGGCGCTACTTTCCTGGACATCGCCGCGGCAGGTTTGGGTGTGGTTGTACGTGACTCAGAGGGCTTGGTCATTGCAGCGCTATCAAAGCGAATCCATTTACCCCCAACTGTGGCAGCCTTGGAAGCATTGGCTTGCAGGAGGTCCATCTTATTTGCAATTGAGCTTGGGCTTCAAGATATGGTTTTCGAAGGCGTTTCAGAGGTTATCTTTAAACTCCTTACTGCAGAGCAGCCTTGCATGTCAGCATTTGGGCACATTATTGAGGACTCACGTTCCTTAGCAGCAAGATTGAGGTTGGCTTCTTTCACTCACACCAAGCGCCAAGGCAACAACGTTGCAGACAAACTCGCTAAGCTAGCGAAGAATTTGTATGAACCACAAGTATGGTTAGAGGACATTCATAGCAATGTAACAGAGCTTGTAACTGCTGACAGAATTTTTTTGCATGTTTAATAACAAGTTCTTTCCGGTTTCTCAAAAAAAAAAATGGTTTTTTTTTTTTTTGTTTGAGAAATTAGTCCATTAATGGTTTGGCCTTTTCCTTTGGTGGGAAGGTTGACGACTACATGAACTCTATACCAAGTCATGAGCGATAGCAAAACCAAGATGCCGTCGCCTATAGGTGGAGGGGCGAAAGCCTAACGAAGGTGGTTTGGTTACAAGCAACAGGATCATTATACTATATATACCACTTTTTCTGAGAAAGAGGGAGAGAGAAAGAATTCTAGTGTACAGAAATTTTTGTAGGATTTTTGTGTCTTTTTACACCCAAAAAAAAAGGGAGGTATTTATAGTAGTAGGGAGGCCATGTGGGGATGCTAATGCAGCACCTCTCACATAGCTGCATGGTGTCATGTGACTATGTGGGGTGTGTTGCACAACACCCCACGTGCTATCTCATGATTTTTGCCCAAGCTGTCATATTTTGTCTTTTTCTCAGTTCTAGTCAATTTTTGTGCTGCTATTTGGAGGCAATTTCAAGCCCCGATTTCTTCAAATTTGATATCATTGGAAAGTTCTGGATGTCTAGTTTCCAGAGCTTAAAAGGCAACAAAGCCAACATTAAATTCTTCATTTAGAAATGATGAAGCATTCTTTCATTTTGAATACAAGTGAACTAGAAACTAGAAAACATTTGCTTAAGTTAACATAATTTTACAAAAAAATAAATAAAAAGTCATACCATCACAATATGAAAAAATAAAAACCCTTAAAGATTCATCAAAACCAAAATTTTATCCCATAAAAAAACTATAAATTTATGTTTTGGTAGGATCGGTAGGATCCCATACAATTCTACGATCCTACATGATCTTACTTGTGATTTTACCATTTTTACGATCCTAATGCAATCCTAAACATTTTGGTGAGGTGGGATCGTAAAATCGTGCAATCCTACAATCCAGATCATGATTTTGACAACCATGGCAAGCTGGTGTGGAAGTGGCAGATTTGGGATTTGGGTTTCGTGGTTAGGTTGTAGTGGGTGGTGGCTAGCAAGAGATGTGTATGGCTGGTTAGTGTGGTGGTGGCTGAGGGTGTTTTATGGGTTTGCTGGGTTGCTTGCTTTGTCTCTGAGAAGAGAGAGATGAAGAGGAAGAGAGAGAAAGAGATGAGGAAGAATTTAAAAAAATAATATTTAAATGAAGTAGCTATAAAATAGAACCATTGATGCCAAGCGTGTTATAAAATGAAGTGTTAAAATAAATTAAATAGCTTTTAAGATGCTAAATAGTTAAATTTCTACCTCCACCATTACGAATGCTCTAAAATAGGAAAAATAGGCTATTATGCTAAAATAGATGAAAATTTTTGGATAGATTGATGCAAATACTCTGAGATCTAGTAGCAATGGACAGAAGAAATGTGTAACTTACAAAGTTACAACAGCCAACGGGTAATTTGAATATATATATATATAAGTAGGGGGAAATTACACTTTGCTCACTTATGGTTTGCTCGAAAAACACTTTGCCTACCTGTGGTTTAAAGATTGGCACTTTACCCACTTGTAGTCCTATTCGTTAACATTTCGTTGCCCACCTATCCACTTGCCATTACTCTAACACCTTTCAACTGAAAGACATATTACAAACTGAATCAAACACACTAAATTCAAGATCATCATGTGAAATTCGTCCTCTTTTCTCTGTGCACTGCACAAAATCCATCCTCTCTTATCCCTCTTTCTTTTTGCTTTTTCTTTTTCATTATTGCTATTATTATTATTATTATTATTAATATATATATATATATTTTTTTTTTTTTGTATTCAAACTCTTTCATTTCCTTATTGGGTTACTTTCCCGTCTAAGATATTTCTCATTCCTTTAACCCAAAACACAATCTCTTTCTACTTTTCAATTATGGGTTACCTTGTTTTATTAGAGGATTTTTCATCCTCCGCTTTTTTAACATAAACAAAGACAGAGATAGAAAGAAACCTTTGGGTTTTCCGGTTTTTTTTTAGGTGAAAACCATATTTTCATCCCTACATTTTCACGCGATTCTCACTTTGGTCCCTATCTTTTATTTTCACCGCTTTACTCCCTATCCAGAAAAATGCGTTTCATTTTTGCCCCTGCCATTACATTAGAGACAGAAAATGCACATGTGGCAAACGGCAGAATTAAAAAATATGAAAAATATTTTATTTTATTCTAAAATAAAATAAAATTTTAGTTATCATTTAATTATTTAAATAATAATTGTTCTTCATATTCTTCCCCTGGGAACATGGTTGCCTAGAAAATAAGAAATTCAAGATTTTCTTCTCTTTTCTTGCATTTTCTTAGCATCCAAACAAGCAAAAACATATACAAAACCATGAAGAAAAAACATATACAAAACCATGATCAAACTTAGATACTCTAACACAATCAACTAACAAAACCCAAAACACTTAATCAAAATAATAATAATAATAAAATAAACAAAAACCAAAACATGGTCAAAACAAAAACAAAATACCAAAAATACCAAAACTCAAAGCCAATCCTCATCAATAAAATACACCAAAACACAATCATGAGCTAGTCAGATCAAACCACGATGACCATCTGGGTTTAGAGACAGAGAAGATCAGATCTCGGTCAAGGTGGGTTTTGACCATGGATCTTCAACCATGGGGTTTCAGCCATGGATTTAGAGAAGATGAACATAAAATTTAAGACCCAGAAAATTTGAATTCAAACCCAGATTGGCCGAAACACAAAACTATATTTCAAACCCCCCACACCACCAAAGCATCAAACACAAAAATCAAACCCAGATTTTTAGCCCCCAAACACAAAACTCAAAACCCAAATTTTCTTATTTTCAGAGAAACCAAACAGAAACCTCAATTCCAAACCTTAGAAAATCCAAACCTTAGAGCCAAAACCAAACCACTTGCAACCTCAGATTCAAAACTATCAAATCCAAATGAAATCAACCTCAGACCAGCCAAAACGGAATCAACCTCAAATTCGTTGCTTTCTTCTTTCTCGTGTTTGCCTAGGGTGTGGATTTGAAAGGACAAGGGAGAGAGGAAAAGAGAGACAGAGAGGATGGAATTGTGTGGGTTTTAATGAAAAGGAGAGGATGAAACACTAAAAAGGAAAATGTTGTTCTTGTATTTAAATCTGGGTTGGTTTTTTATTTTATTTTTTTTGGAAAAACATCTGGGTTGGTATTTTTGTTGTTCTTGTTCTAGATACACTTAGATCTTGATTCATGAGGTTTTTGGTTTTTAATTATGTTTTTAGTTTCTTTTTTTATTTAGTTTAAATTGATAAATTAGTTTTTTAAATTTAGATGCTGATGTGGCATTTTTTTAATGCCAAATAACATTTTTTTATTATTATTTTAATGGCCACATTAGCTTTTAGTGTGCTAACAGTGCACTCTATTTGCCACGTGTGAATTTTTCGTCTCTGATGTAACAGCAGAGACAAAAACGAGACGTGTTTTTCAGAATAGGGAGCAAAAGCAGTGAAAATAAAAGATAGAAACTAAAATGGGAATCGCGTAAAAATGTAAGGATGAAAATGTGGTTTTCTCCTTTTTTTTTTTTTAATTAAATTTTCATGAATTAATTTTTTAAAAAAGGATTTTTATTTTTTATGATTTTTTTAATAGGGTTCTAGTGTGTTCCTCTATTTAACTTAAAATATAATTCTTGGCTTTTTCCTTGCTCCTTAATATGTCTTCATGTTTAACCGAAGGGGGTGGAAGAACCTATGCACTAGACATACAACAAAGCTACAACACTTCTCTCCACAGCCTATCCCAACATCTTCTCCATTGAAAACCTCATAGCACTAGTGAAACAAGCTAGGGAGGGGCCGAAAAAGTGGCAAAATTTTTTTTTTCCCGATTTTCGTTCCAACCCGACCCTATATTAAGAATTCCAAAAACAATAGTATAAAAATTCAAAAAATTAGAAAACATCATATTGGCTTCATTGCTAGCAAAATCGGGTTGGGATGGGCCAAAAAAAATTCCCAAACAATAGTATAAATTTTTTTTTTTCCTATTTTCGTTCCAACCCGACCCAAAATAAGAATTCCAAAAAAATAATATAAAAATTCAAAAAATTAGAAAATATCATTTTTGCTTTAATTCAAGCCAAACCAGGTCAGGAGGAGCTGAGAAAGTGGCAAAAAAAATTTCGTTCCAACCCGACCCGAAATATGAATTCCCAAAAAAATAGTATAAAAATTCAAAAAATTAGAAAACATCATTTTGGCATCATTTCCTGCCAAATCGGCTCGGGCGGGGTGAAAAAAGTGGCAAAAAAAACTTTCGTTCTGATCTTCGTTGCAAGCCGACCTGAAATAAAAACTCCCAAAAAAATAGTATAAAAATTCCAAAAATCAGAAAACATCAATTTGGCTTCATTTTTTTCCAAACAGGGTCAAGAGTAGTGAAAAAAGAGGCAAAAAAAAAATTCGTTCCGATTTTCGTTCCAACACAACCCGACATAAGAATACCCAAAAAAAGTAGTATAAAAATTCAAAAAATTAGAAAACATCATTTCGGTTTCATTTCTTGCCAAACCGGGTTGGGAGGAGTCGAGAAACAAGCAAAAAAAAATTTCGTTCCGATTTTTGTTCCAACCCGACCCGAAATAAGAATTCCCAAAAAAAACTATAAAAATTCAAAAAATCAGAAATCATCATTTTGGCTTCATTTTTTTCCAAACTGGGTCGAGAGTGGTGAAAAAAAAAAAGCCAAAAAAAATTTCGTTCCGATTTTCGTTCCAACACAATCCGACATAAGAATACCCAAAAAGATTGAATAAAAATTCAAAAAATCAGAAAACATCATTTTTGCTTCATTTCAAACCAATTCGGGTCAGGAGGAGCTCAAAAAGTGACAAAAAAATTTCGTTCCGATTTTCGTTCCAACGCGACCCGAAATAAAGAATTCCCAAAAAATAGTATAAAAATTCAAAAAACTAGAAAACATCATTTCTGCATCATTTCTAACCAAAACTGGCCCGGGAGGAGCTGAAAAAGTGACAAAAAAATTTCGTTCCGATTTTCGTTCCAACACGACCCTAAATAAAGAATTCCCAAAAAATAGTATAAAAATTAGAAAATATCACTTTTGATTCATTTCAATCCAAATCGGGTCGGAAGGAGCCCAAAAAGTGGGAAAAAAATTTCGTTCCGATTTTCGTTCCAACCCAACCCAAAATAAAAATTCCCAAAAAAAATAGTATAAAAATTCAAAAAAATATCATTTTGGCTTCATTTCTTGCCAAACCGGGTTGGGAGGGGCGAAAAGGTGGTCAAAAAAATTTCGTTCCGATTTTCGTTTCAAAGCGTCCCGAAATTAAGAATTCAAAATAAAAAAGCATAAAAATTCATAAATTAGAAATCCTCATTCTGGTTTCATTTCCAGCCGCAACGGGTTGGGAGGGGCCGAAAAAGTCGCAGAAAAAATTTCTTTCCGATTTTTGTTCCAACCCGACCCTAGATTAAGAATTCCAAAAAATTAGAAAACATCACATTGGCTTCATTTCGAGCAAAACCAGGTTTGGAAAGGCCCAAAAAATGGAGAAAAAAATTTTGTTCCTATTTTCGTTCCAACCCAACCCAAAATAAGAATTCCCAAAAAAAAATAATATAAAAATTGCAAAAATTAGAAAATATTATTTTTGCTTCATTCCAAGCCAAACCGGGTTAGGAGGAGTTGAGAAAGTGGCAAAGAAAATTTCGTTCCGATTTTCGTTCCAACCCGACCAAAAATAAGAATTCCTAAAAAAATAATATAAAAATTCAAAAAATTAGAAAATATTATTTTTGCTTAATTTCAAGCCAAACCGGGTCGGGAGGAACCGACAAAGGGGCAAAAAAAATTTCGTTCTGATTTTCATTCCAACCTGACCGCAAATAAGAATTCCCAAAAAATAGTATAAAAATTCAAAAAATTAGAAAACATCATTTTGTCTTCATTTTTTTCCAAACCGGGTTGGGAGTGGTGAAAAATGTGGCAAAAAACATTTCGTTCCGATTTTTGTTCCTAGCCAACCCGACATAAGAATACCCAAAAACAAAGAAGAAAAATTCAAAAACTTAGAAAATATCATTTGTGCTTCATTTCTAACCAATCCGGTTCGGGAGGAGCTGAAAAAGTGGGAAAAAAAAATTTCGTTCAGAGTTTCGCTTCAACCCGACCCAAAATAAGAATTCCCAAAAAAATAGTGTAAAAATTCAAAAAATTAGAAAACATTATTTTGGCTTCATTTCTTGCCAAACCAGGTCAGGAGGGGCGAAGAAAGTGGTCAAAAAAATTTCGTTTCGACCCGACCTGAAATTAAGAAATCCAAAAAAAAAAAAGGCATAAAAATTCAAAAATTAGAAAACCTCATTTTGGTTTCATTTCTAGCCACACCAGCTTGGGAGTGGCCGAAAAAGTGGCAAAAAAAATTTCTTCCCAATTTTCGTTCCAACCCGACCCTAGATTAAGAATTCCAAAAAAAAATATTATAAAAATTCAAAAAATTAGAAAACATCACATTGGCTTCATTTCTAGTGAAACCGGGTCGAGAGGGGCCGAAAAAGTGGCAAAAAAAATGTTGTTCCTATATTCGTTCCAACCCGACCAAAAATTAGAATTCCCAAAAAAATAATATAAAAATTCAAAAAATTAGAAAATATCATTTTTGCTTCATTTCAAGCCAAACTGGGTCGGGAGGAACCGAGAAACTGGCAAAAAAAATTACGTATTGATTTTCGTTCCAATCAGACAGGAAATAAGAATTCCGAAAAAAAATCGTATAAAAATTCAAAAAATTAGAAAACCTTATTTTGGTTTCATTTCAAGCCACATCGGGTTGGGAGTGGTCGAAAAAGCGGCAAAAAATTTTTTTTCCAATTTTTGTTCCAACCCGACCAAAAATAAGTATAGGGTTAGGATTTGTGGCCCAAGCCCAAAACAATAAATTTGTAGCGTATGGGTGAAAGAGCTAGGTTAAGTATTGGATTCACAACAACGAATCACAACTTTCAAACACGGGCCAACATGAATTTACACGTAAAGCCTGAAAATCTGAAGAGCTATATTATTGTTTATCTGATGAACAAAGGTCCTACGGTTATAGTCAAGTTCTCTCTTTCCTTCTTATTCTTATCTTTTTCTCCCTCCCTTTGCGTTAGGACTTCTTTCTTTTATATAACCTCCCTTCTCTTCATCTCTATCGTCCACTTGTACTTCGTCCGTGAACCTACTTGATTATATGTCATGTCAAGCATTTTCTTCAGCTTTGTGTGAGTGGCAGTAGGTGAGGATACACTGTTCAGGGGTCTTCTCCACATAAATGCGGCCAGAAAAGTTGCTGCAGAACATTAAATACGGTGATAGCAGCTTTCCCCTTAGATATTTCTTCATCCTTATCGTCTCCTAGTGTACTCAGAGCTTATCTTGATTAGGAGGAGTCCTCGAAAGATCATTTTGACTTCTTATACGTCCAATTGATCTATACTATTCTCGTCAGAGGAATTTAAGCGAAATCATGGTATCCCACGGGGGGTAAATCTGAGATATTTCCCTCCAGAGAAGATATTAACAGCCCGTAGAGAGGGAGATGTCGTAATCCCAATGATAGCCTTCATTGAAGGGGGAATGATGCTCCCAATGGGCTCCATCACTCTAAATTACCTTCGCAACCACAGGCTCTCTCCTGAGCAGTGCGCACTCAACACCTTTAGGATATTAGGGGCCATTGGTGCCTTGAACGAACAGTTAGGATTAGGGCTGATTTGGCATGACTTAGCATACATGTATGAATGTCATAGCCAAAAAGGGGCGGGATACTACCTTAAATCCCGATCCGACGTCATTAGACTGTTCTCCTGCCTTCCAAATCGAATAAAGGGATGAAAGACGGCTATTTAATCGTCTCGGGCGCATGGCATGATGGTCTACACTGTCCGACCGAGCCAGGAGAGCCAGGTGCGACTTCTTAGACTTAGAATCTCTAACAATAGTCTTAGGGCCTTCATTCTCCATAGCCTGTTCCTTTTTATGTCATCCTATTTAAATTTTCTGACCCGATCTGTTTGTTTGTTTTACAGATAAGGCACATACTGCTCCTCGGCTCAGCCTTATCAACGCCCCCGCCCTTAATCACTTACTACGCTCGGAGATATTCATAAGCGAGGACGGACAGCTGCGGTCCATCCCACTCATACTCAGCTACACGCCCAAGAAAGCAGACATCCAGCCAGCTGGCAACGCCATCACACAAGGTGATCACTGGCTACGGCGAATAGACGTTGCTCAGAAACACTTTTTGGCCCATATGACCTAGCACCCGTTCCACACCCCAACCCCCAGGGCGTTCCTTTGCTAATCCGACCAGTTCAACAAGTCCCTCTCGAACCGGCGGCGGCAGGCGAAAGGGTCGGCTCTTCATCCACTTCATTAGAGGAGCAGATTGACAAATTTAGATTTGAAGGGGACACTTCAGGGGGGGTTCAGATAATACACTCTTCAGATTCCGAGGAGGAAACTGACAGGCAATCCTGCATCCGCCCACCCCTGCTACTGACTATAATCCCTGAGGACTCTTCAGAAGAAGAAGAAGAATTGTCTGACTTGAAACTCCTTCTGAAGAAAAGGGGTAATAAAGCTGAGTCCAAGGGGACGGGGACGTCTCAGCCAGCGGTGAACCCACCTCCACCTCCACCCCCACCCCAGGTCTCTAATTCGGCCTTGAAACCGATACCGGATCTGAAGAAAAAGAGGCCTATCGAGCCCGAGGAGCGGGAGGTGGTGGTACCACCAAAGGCCAAGCAGCAGAAGGTGGGAAAGAACCACCGCAGCAAGAGGGTCTCTTCTGTGGAGAGCAGGGAAGAGCCCCCAGTCGCCGACGTGCGCCAAGGGCAATGCACGCGGTCACCCAAGCTGGAAGTTGATGGTGTTCCTTTTTCCTGGGAGACCTCTGTTAGGAATTATGACGGGGGTAGAGCTGGGCTCATAGCTGAAGTGTTGGAGCAGTCACTGCTCCTCCCTCGAGACATGGAGTCATACAGGCGCTTCAGCCAGTATGATCTCTTCATGTCCCTGAAGAGGGACCTGGCCATGGTAAGTATGCTCATTCGGCTTCTTAGTTAGAGTATTAATTTCCTATATTTTTATGCTAATACTATTACCTTATTTGTTCAGATTACACAGCAAGTCTTCGTGGCCGAAAAATAGAATTGAAAGGCCTACGTGGAAGCCCAAGCGGTGGCCCAGGCCAGGTCCGAGGCGGAAGAGACATTGGGCAGCATAAAGGATGAGGTCTCTCAGATCTCGAACCAGCTAAAGGGAGTGACCTAGGAAAGGGATAGGTTTCACGCTGGTCTTAGAAATGTTGAGACCCAGGCCGAAGCCCAACGCAAGCTGCTGAATGAAACTCAGAAAAATCTGGCAACTGAGAAGGAGCTTGTGAAGGAACTTGGCGCCAAACTCCTGAAGGCCAAGAAGGCTCTGAGGGACGCTCAGCTGGCCAAGGAGGTGACCGAGACCGAAAAGAAAGCGTCCTACCAACTGGGAGTGGAGACGACGGAGAAGGGTCTTATTGAGCAATTCGCTTCAATCGCCCGGGACTACTGCGACATGACCTGAGGCAAGGCGCTGGTTGCTATTGGAGTGCCTGTTGACTCAGAGCTGAGGCTACCTGAGAATATCTTTTATGACCCAAACATCCGATAGCTTCCAGAGGCTGACGCCCCTCCTCCAACACAACTCCCAGAGGCCTCGGAGTAGACTTTGGTTGACCAAGCTCCCCCAGCCATCCTTGAGCCTACCAAGGATTCCAGCCAGCCAGGTGATCAGGGCCTCCCTACTGAGCCACCTAAGGAGAAAGGCGAGGTCTTGGAACAAAACAAAACATCCTCGGAGGCCAAAGACCAAGCCCCAGCAAAAACTTAGGTTTTAGTTGTTGTTTTGTTGTTATTGTTGTTGTTGTTGTTGTTGTTGAAAAAAAAAAAAAAAAAAAAAAAAAAAAAAAAAAAATTTTTGTTCCCCCTTTATATAAAGGGTTGTAAATTATTTGATTTCAATTAATGAACCAGTTTCTACTTTACCTTAAGTGTATTTATGGCATGCCTTATGGTTTTCTTTTGTTACAAGTAACTTCGCTTTGTAATTATAGCAATGTAGGCAAACATAATCACTCTGTCTTGCTGACAATATATACAATTAAAATTGATTTCGAAGAAGACAATACATAAAGGTTACTGTTAAGGGATGACCGTAACAAGTATTATAAGAGTTGGACAAATCCTTTTGCATGTATACTAGAAATGTTAGCACAGGTTTAAAGTTGACATTAAACACAGTTAATAATGCCAGGCAAGATTTATTCTAAAAATAACTCTCCGTATTGATAACAGCACAAAAGTATTAACTAATTAAAAATCACCTGGTCCGAGGATCACAAACACGATTGGGTTTAAGCATAAATATTTAGGGAACCAATAGGGAGTGCTAACTAACCCAAAATCATCTGGTCTGAGGACTACAGGCATGATTGGGTTTAAGTTTAACACTTAGAGAACTCATAAGGAGTGTTAACTAACTCAAAATCATCTGGTCCGAGGACTACAGGCATGATTGGGTTTAAGTTTAAACACTTAGAGAACAAACAAGGAGTGTTAACTAACCCAAAATCATCTGGTTCGAGGACTACAGGCATGATTGGGTTTAAGTTTAAACACTTAGAAAACCAATAAGGAGTGTTAACTAACCCAAAATCATCTGGTCCGAGGACTACAGGCATGATTGGGTTTAAGTTTAAACACTTAGAGAACAAATAAAGAGTGTTAACTAACCCAAAATCATCTGGTCCGAGAACTACAAGCATGATTGGGTTTAAGTTTAAACACTTAGAGAACCCATAAGGAGTGTTAACTAACCCAAAATCATCTGTTCCGAGGACTACAAGCATGATTGGGTTTAAGTTTAAACACTTAGAGAACAAATAAAGAGTGTTAACTAACCCAAAATCATCTGGTCCGAGGACTACAGGCATGATTGGGTTTAAGTTTAAACACTTAGAGAACCCATAAGAAGTGTTAACTAACCCAAAATCATCTGGTCCGAGGACTACAGGCATGATTGGGTTTAAGTTTAAACACTTAGAGAACCCATAAGGAGTGTTAACTAATCCAAAATCATCTGATCCGAGGACTACATGCATGATTTGGTTTAAGTCTAAACACTTAAAGAACCTATAAGGAGGGACAAGTTATCATAATGAACAAAGAGACGATTCGATTAATAATAGTACCTTTTGAGGTTGTTTACATTCCAGGGGCGTGGTATTACATGACTATCCAAGTCCTCTAGGAAATATGCCCCAATGCTAGCACATGAAGTAATGCAATATGGTCCCTCCCAGTTTGGTCCTAATTTTCCCCAAGCTGGGTTTTTCGCAGTGCCCACGACTTTCCTAAACACCAAATCACCCGGTTCTAAGGGTCTTAGCTTGACGTTGGCATCATAGCCCTGCCTAAGCTTTTGCTGGTAATGCGCCAGCCGAACCATTGCACTTTCTCTTCTTTCTTCGATCAAATCCAAGCCTATTTCTAAGAGCTCATCATTGCTGGCCGGACTGAACTAGCTAGTTCTTAAAGTTGGGAAACCTGTTTCCAAAGGAATGACAGCTTCAGCCCCATAAGTCATTGAAAAAGGAGTTTCTCCAGTAGATCTGCGAGGCGTAGTTTTGTAAACCCAGAGCACGTGTGGCAGCTCTTCAACCTACTTACCCTTCGCGTCGTCCAACCTCTTCTTTAACCCATTAACTATGACTTTATTAACTGCTTCAGCCTGCCCATTCCCCTGAGGATAGGAAGGGGTAGAGTATCTGTTTGTGATTCCCAGTTCGCTACAATAACTCCGAAATGCATTACTGTCAAACAGTAAGCCGTTGTCCGAGATGAGAGTATGAGGAACTCCGAAACAGGTGACGATACTCTTCCACACAAATTTTTGCACATCTACATCTCGGATATTGGCCAAAGGCTCAGCTTCGACCCATTTCGTGAAATAGTCTGTGCCGACCAGAAGGTACTTCCTATTTCCTGCAGCCTTTGGGAATGGACCCACTATGTCCAAACCCCATTGGGCAAACGGCCACGAGCTGGATATCGGGTTGAGGACTCCACCTGGTTGGTGTATGTTCGGTGCGAATCATTGACATTGATTGCACTTCTTCACATAGTTATGGGCTTCTTTTTGCATGTTCGGCCACCAATACCCTTGAGTAAAGGCACAGTGGGCTAATGACCTGCCTCCAGTGTGACTCCCACAAATTCCTTCATGCAATTCCTCTAACAGCGACTCAGCCGCCTCTGGATGAATACACAATAGGTATGGTCCTGAGTAGGAACGTTTGTATAACTTTCGGTCTTCAAACAGTCAAAATCTGGTAGCCTTCCTTCGGATCTTGTCAGCCTCTCCCTGCTCTTCCGGCAAAGTGTCATCTTTCAAGAATTTGACTATAGGATCCATCCAGCAGAAACTATCTCGAATCTGGTGGACTTGGACTGCATCCCCCCTACTCCAGTGGGCTCATGGAAATCCTCGATGAGGATAACTCTCGGCAACCCTTGTTCCGAAGAGGTGGCTAGTGTGGCCAAAAAATCTGCGTGCGTGTTGCTACTTCTAGAAATATGTAGCAAGCTAAAAAATTCGAATTCCACCTGTAGACATTTGACTCGACTCAGGTATCCTTGCATTCTTTCATCCTTAGCTTCAAACTCCCCCTGTACTTGGCCCACAACTAATCTTGAATCTGAGAACAACTCTACGGCCTTTCCTCCCATTCTTCGGACCATAGCCATTCCTATCAAAAGAGCTTCATACTCTGCCTCATTATTGGTCGCACCAAAATTCAGCCTTAATGACTTCTCAATGATGATTCCTTCTGGAGATATCAAAACTAGCCCCACTCCAGAACCTTTCCGGTTTGCAGCGCCGTCTACATACACTTCCCAACGGGCAGGATGTTGTTGAGAAATCATGCCAACTGATTTTCCATCCATGTCTCTCACTGCTGCTACTTCTTCTAAACTGGGCTCCGTGAACTCAGCCACTAAGTCCGCTAAGACCTGCCCCTTAATTGAAGTGCGAGGCATATACTTAATATCGAAGGCTCCTAAAATAGTACCCCATTTGGCTATCCTCCCTGTGTAGTCGGCACTTCGGAGTACTGTCTTAAATGAGAGTTGTGTGAGCACAACGACAGTATGTGCTTGGAAGTAGTGGGGCAATTTTCGTGTTCCAAATACTACTGCCAAAATTGCTTTTTCCAATGGCAAGTATCTGATCTCGGCCTCATGCAGAGACTTACTTACACAGTAAACCGGCCTTTGTATACCTTGATCCACTCTTATCAGCACTAAACTTACCACATGGGGAACCACTGCGATATAGGCAACTAAGACCTCATCTGATTCAGGGCTAGACATAATTGGTGGCCGAGCCAAGTAATCCTTAAGTTGTTGGAAAGCTGAGGCACATTCTTCGGTCCATTCAAATCCCTTCCACTTGTTGATCAGCGAGAAGAAGGGTTTACACCTATCAGCGGACCTGGAGATGAACCGGTTCAAAGCAGCTGCCATTCCTGTTAACTTCTGGACCTCTTTCGGATTCCGAGGAGGCTGCAGGTTTTGAATAGCCTTTATCTGATCAGGATTGACCTCAATTCCCCTGTGTGTTACCATGTAACCCAAAAATTTGCCTGATTCCACCCTAAATGAGCACTTTGAGGCGTTCAAGCACAACTTATGTTTCCTCAGGGTTTCAAAAATGTTATCAAGGTCCTTCACATGCTCGGAAATAACCCTGCTTTTTACCACCATGTCATCTATATAGACCTCAACGCTTTTGCCCAATTGTGATTCAAACATCTTGGTCATCATCCGCTGATAAGTAGAGCCTGCGTTTTTCAGACCGAATGGCATTACTTTATAGTGGTAGTTACCAATAGGAGTGACAAAAGCTGTTTTCTCCTAGTCGTCCGCAGCTAACGGTATCTAATGGTAACCTTGGAAAGCATCCAAGAAACTCATCGAAGGATGGCCGACAGTGGCATCTACTAATTGATCAATCTTCGACATAGGGAAAGGATCCTTAGGACAAGCCTTATTCAAGTCCGTAAAGTCCACACAAACTCGCCATTTTTCGCTCTTCTTCTTTATCACCACAGTATTTGCGAACCATTCTGGGTAAAAAACTTCCTTAATAGCCCCAGCCTATTTGAGCTTCATCACCTCTTCTCTGATTGCATCCGCATGCTCTTTGGATGGCCGCTGAGGAGGCTGCTTTTTGGGCACACTCAACGGGTTAACCTTCAAATGATGGCAAATGAACTCCGGGTCCACTCCTGGGGCTTCATAAGCACTCCAGGCGAATACGTCAATATTTCTCTTAAGGAAATTGATTAGTTCTTCCTTCTCTGGTTGAGGTATCTGAGACCCGATTTGAAAGTATCTTTCAAGATTGTTCCCAATTAAAACCTGTACTAAGTCCTCGCATTTAGCGCCCTCATCAAGATCTTCAACGGGTGATAACCGACCCCTTAATTGCTATAGGTCTCCCTTCGCCCTGGCTGACGATTCAGTCTCAGGCTCATGTCGTATGGCAACCACCAAACATTACCTGGCCGAGGATTGATCTCTGCGGATTTCACAAACGCGCCCTTCGGATGGATATTTGACTTTTTGATGCAGAGTGGAGGAAACAGCCCCTAGCGTATGTAACCAAGGCCTGGCTACAATCGTCGTATAAGGGGAATAGACATCTACCACAATGAAGTCCACCTCAACTACTTCTGAGCCAGTCTGCATAGGCAGCCGTATCTGTCCCTTCGGAGTAACCATCCTTCCCTCGAAACTGACCAGAGGAGAACAATATGGAGTTAAGTCATCAAGCATGAGGTTCAGCCCCTTGAAGAGGTTAGGATGCATGATCTCCACCGCGCTACCCTGGTCCACCATCACCCTCTTCACATCATATCCCCCGATCCTGAGTGTGACTACCAAAGCGTCGTCGTGAGGCTGAATGGTCCCAGCTTTATCTTCGTCTGAAAAGCCTAAAACGAGCGGGGCAGCCTGTCTAGAGCTCCTCGGATCTCGGCCAATATCCCCTACTGACAGCCGAGCCACTGACATAACTTTGGTCGGCCAGGACCCTGTTCTTCTTGTTGCTGCGAAAATGACGTTAATAGTACCTAATGGAGGTTTCGTAGAATCTCTCTTCTCGGACTCAAAATTCGCTTATCCTCCTCGGCCACTGGAGTGGTGCAAAAGATGCCTCAACCTGCCTTCACGGACCAGCTGGTCCAAATGATCCCACAAGCTTCTGCAGTCTTCAGTGGCATGCCTATGGTCTTGGTGGTATTGACAATAGAGATTATGATTGCGTCTCTCAGGGTTCCCTACCATTTTACTCGGCCACCTAAAGAATGACTCGTTCTTGATCTTTTCTAGGACTTGATGAACTGGCTCTTTGAACACTGTATTGACTGCTTAAGCATTTGCTGAGCCTGACTGCCCGGCGAAATCTCTCCTCGGCTTATTGTTGTTATAACGATCCGATCTGAAGTCCTTCCTGTCCTGAGGGGTAGCCTTATCCTTACCCTTCCCTTGCTGCTGATCTTCTTCAACCCTTTTATATTTCTCAATAAGGTCCATAAGCTGACGCATGTTAGTGACAGGCTTGCCGAACAAGGATGTCCTTAAACCATGATCAGTGGGAAAACCCAACTTAAACGTGTCTAAGGCCATTGCATCAAAGTTACCCTCCATATCATTAAACATCTCCCAATATCTATCTGAATACGCCTTAAGGGACTCGCCCTCACGCATGCTTAAGGATAGCAGAGAAGACAAGGGCCTGGCCACCCTTCGGCATGTGACGAAACGTGAACTAAAAGCTTGAGTGAGCTCTTGGTAAGAATCGATGGAGTCTGCTTTCAGGTTGTCAAACCACCTCATGGCCACGGGTCCAAGACTAGAAGGGAATACCTTGCACATCAGAGCTTCATCTCTGGAGTAGACAGCCATCCTTTGGTTAATATGGCTCACATGTTCCACAGGGTTAGTTTTACCGTTGTAAATAGTAAAGGTTGGCTGGTTAAAACACCGAGGAAGCTTCGCTCCTTCAATCCTACGCATGAAAGGTGACCTGGAGATTTGATTCAAAGCCTTGCTCATGGCATCATTGCCCACCCCTCCATGTGGTGGCCTTTGAGATTGCTTCTTACAAGGGTGCTCATCCTCATATGAAAAAGATTCGCTGATTGGAGTTCGAGACCTCTGCTCATAAGTGAGGTCTTGTCGGTCTCCTGAGTCGTCATCAGAGTGCAAGACAGCACGCTTTCTCTTCGCATGGCGCAACTCCCTTCTTAACCTTTCAATCTCTATTTGCATGCTGTTCTTCTCTGCATGAGAAACATGACTTCCGCCACAGGGTTGAGTTCATTCAATGTGTGTGGTATGCACACTGCCTTCACGGTCTTGTCTTCGTTCCAAATTGAGAAAAGGGTCTATATGTTGGGACGCCCCAGATTCTGCCGGTTGTTGCCCTGGTTCAGCCATGACCAACTGCTGCTTCCCCTTACACTCAAGCTCTTCCCACAAATGGCGCCAATTGTAGGGTTAGGATTTGTGGCCTAAGCCCAAAACAATAAATTTATAGAGTATGGGTGAAAGAGCTAGGTTAAGTATTGGATTGACAACAACGAATCACAACTTTCAAACACGAGCCAACATGAATTTACACGTAAAGCCTGAAAATTCGAAGAGCTATATTATTGTTTATCTGATGAACAAAGGTCCTAGGGTTACAGTCAAGTTCTCTCTTTCTTTCTTATTCTTATTCTTTTTCTCTCCCCCTTTGCGTTAGGGGCTTCTTTCCTTTATATAACCTCCCTTCTCTTCATCTCCATCGTCCACTTGTACTTCATCCGTGAACCTACTTGATTATATGTCATGTCAAGCATCTTCTTCAGCTCTGTGTGAGTGGCGGTAGGTGAGGATACACTGTTCAGGGGTTTTCTCCACATAAATGCGGCCAAAAAAGTTGCTGCAGAACATTAAATACGGTGGTAGCAGCTTTCCCCTTAGATATTTCTTCATCCTTATCGTCTCCCAATGTACTCAGAGCTTATCTTGATTAGGAGGAGTCCTCGGAAGATCATTTTGACTTCTTATACGTCCAATTGATTTATACTTTTCTCGTCAGAGGACTATAACCTCTTCGGGCGGAAGATGACCTCTTCGGATTGTAATCATTCTTCCCTCTAAGGGTCCCACTTCCAGATGGGCCTTGCCCTTACCATTTCCTTCTTCTCGGTCGCACAATAGCTCTCATATGGGCTCTCGGCCCATTATGTTGGATTGACCCCTTTTCCCCCTATAATAGAAATTTCACATGATGATCTTAATGAAGTGTCTCAATCTAAGAGAGAGAGTGAAAGGGTGGCCTAAGGTTTGTTTCTCTAGGATTAAGTATTTTTGATCCAGTTTGTAATATATTTTTCAGTGTTAAAAGATGTTAAAGTAACGGCAAGTGGATAGGTGGGCATCAGAATGTTAACGGATAGGGCTACAAGTGAGTAAAGTATCAATTTTGAAACCACAAGAAGGTAAAGTATTTTTCGAGCATATTACAAGTAAGCAAAGTGCAATTTCTCCTAAAAATAAGATAATATTCCTAAAAAAAAAATTAACGATAAATCTAAAACTCGGGTAAGCATGAAATATTTTTATTAGGACTAAATTAATTTAGGCCCATACTTATCCCAAGCAAACAATATTAGGCCCACAAAGTCAGCCCATTATAGAGAAAATATAACCATTACTGATCTGATTTGTAAATAACAGTTTATAGTAGCAGCACCCACCCACCCACTAGCACTAGGCTCTCTCTCTCTTCGATCTGCAAAGAAAAAAGAAAATGGCAGCAGCACCAGACCATTTGTTCAACCTTCGAAACAACTTCTACCTGGGAGCTTTCCAGGCAGCCATCAACAACAGCGACGTTCCCAACCTCTCCCCAGACGACGCCGTCGAGCGCGACTCCCTCGTCTACCGCTCCTACATCGCCCTCGGCAGCTACCAGCTCGTCGTTCACGAGATCGACGCTTCTGCTCCCACTCCTCTTCAGGCCGTCAAATTGCTCGCGCTCTATCTCTCTTCCCCCGAAAACAAGGTACCCCCCCTCATATCTCCTTCGTTGCAATTTTCAGATCCCGTGCCTTAGATTTGTGAATTTCGATATTTCAGGAGTCGACGATCTCGAGTTTGAAGGAGTGGTTGGCGGATCCGGCGATCGGGAGCAACCCGATTCTGAGGTTGATTGCTGGGATCGTGTTTACGCATGAGCAGGATTACAATGAGGCTCTTAAGCACACCAACGCTGGTGGCACTATGGAACTGTAAGTCTTCAATTTCTCTTATTGTTGTAAGATATTGCATTTAATAAACTCAGATCAAGAGAATTATTGATGTAAAAAAGTCTATATCAAGTTTGGGTTTAACTGTAGAAAGCATTTAGACAGAGCTTATTTTGTGGTTTGGAAAGAAGAGCTTAACTGAACATGTAGCGTACATTATTATATATTTTCGTTGTTGATTTATGAAACAGAATTTGATTTGCGCTGATGAGAACTTCTTTGGTTTCTCTAAATAGTGAAACTGGTTTTTTAAATTGCATTTGGGTTGTTGACGGTTAGCTTTATCCTTTGGATCCCTTTTTTATTTTTGCTTTTAATTTCATAGATCGGAACATAAGTTTGGAATCTTTGGGCCAAGTGATTCTATAATTTGTAGTCTTGTAACCTGAGGGAAATCTATATTACAAATTGGTTTTGTTTTGTTTGTGGAAGGAAATTTTTGTGTGACGGATACGGGGTGTTGATTTCATTGTGTTTTATTTTGAAAGGCTTAGAATACATAGGATCACTGGAAGGGTTACATTGCTCGCAGGTTTTTTGGTGTATCTAGAAATGAAGGTGTAGAAGACCTGTTGAATACATTGAATCGATGGAAATTGATATGAAATGGCATTAGTCCTATTGTCGTGTTCTAGGCTTGTGCTTAGCAGGTTTTATATTTGTTGACATTTACAAATTTTATTATTGATTGGGCCTCTCTTGGCTAGGGCTTCAAACACACCAAGTTATTCATGAACAACTTGAAGCTCAGCTCGATAAGAGCTCTTTCGTGTTTATTTATTTATGTACTGAACAACCCTGTGCCTAATTTTTAAACTCATCTAATAATTTATCTGATCTTGAAAAACACTACCTCAATTTTATTATGACTCTTTTTAAGGGTTATAGATACTTATCATTAGAGCTGCAGATGATTGAAGCCTTTCTTAAAATCCTAAATTTTTTTGTCTAAAAGCTTAAGAAACCACGGTTGATGTCAATGCTTGATTTTTTGTGTTTTCTCTTCTTTCTTTTTTCTTTTCCCTTTTCTTTTTAAAGGTTTGAATCTAGTGAAACGTGGTGATGACTCTGTTTAAGATGCCTTTGTACACTGGCAAACTTGAATTTCATGACTACCTGCCTAATTTTGTGTAACTTAAATTCCTATTCCAAGTTTTATTGCTCTCTGGCTCTTTAACTATAAGGGTCATGTCTTATGTACTTCTCATATCCTTGGATTGTGTTCTACATATTTTACTTATAGAAAATGTAAGTGAATATAATATTTTTTTGCATGATGCACAATTTTAGTAGGTGGCTTATGTAATTTACTTTTGGGCTCCTGTTAATTAAAGGATTACTTTATCTTTTGTGAAAATAGACTATCATTAACAAAAGAAGAAGAAGAAGATAAAAATAAAATATGTTGTGGAGATGGCATTATGCAAATGATGGGTTATGTCACTAATGTTTTACAAAAAAAAGTCACACAAGTAGCTATAGAGTGGAGAAAAAATTGCGGAGGATGTTTCTTATCATTTTTCCAAGCCTGATATATATTGTTATGCTTTTGCAGGCATGCCTTGAATGTCCAGATTTTCCTTAAAATGCATAGGTCAGATTATGCTGAGAGACAGCTTAGGGCCATGCAGCAGATTGAGGAGGACCACACGCTAACTCAACTTGCTAATGCATGGTTAAATTTGGCAGTGGTATGTACATTTGTCTCTATTTCCTTGAGAATGAGAAACTGTCATTGTTTGTAATCTTACATTTTCCTCTGAATCAGGGTGGTTCCAAGATACAGGAAGCATATCTCATCTTCCAAGATTTCTCTGAGAAGTATCAGATGACAAGTTTGATCCTGAATGGGAAGGCTGTTTGCTGCATGCACATGGGAAACTTTGATGAAGCTGAAACTCTGCTGCTTGAAGCACTAAACAAGGCAAGTTTCTAACAAGTCAATGTTGGTTTTTTTGGGCTTCTTAATGAGAAAAGCAGAATTTATTTTTGGTCACTTGGAGAAATTGCAAATTTTATCAAATTCACAATATGTAAGTGATTTTAGCTGGTTTAATAGGGAAAAAAAAAAAAAAAAACCCACTGTTGTATTGATATTGTGTGTTTTGTCTACATGTATAGCTTCTCTTGTTACCTTTTTCTTGAATCTCTTCAAATCCCTTTACTTTTGAATAAGTCATAAATTTTAATTAGTTGTGGTGCCAAATAATTTATTATATCACTCTTAAATACTTATTGTGGAGGCTGAGTTGTATTAGCATTAGATAGTCGCATGTTCATTTTACTTTATAGAGGTTTCAAAGAGCTGTGTGATGATTTGACACAGGATGCAAAGGATCCAGAAACTCTAGCCAATCTGGTTGTATGCTGTCTTCATCTTGGTAAACCTTCTTCCCGGTTTCTCAGGTAAACTATCACTTCAAGCCCTGTGTTCTTTCTTATTGTCTCTTTCATTAATTAGCATGTAATTAATGGAAAAAACATGTCAAATCCTATTAATACTATTGCAAAAGCTGAAAGTAAGTGCAATTTGACAACTGGAGAAAAGAGACAAGAATGTTAGTGTATGCAAATTGGTGAGGTTTGAGGAATATAATGCTACAGGGGGTGTTAAAGTGGCATACATAAAGGCTTGTATGCATGGTGAATAGAGGGTGAGGTTGAGTTAAAAACGCACTCAATGTGGGTGTGTAATATACCAATGAAAAGAATAAAAAGTTTTAAATCTTTTTTCTAGCTTTTAAGTCTAAGTTGAAGTAAACAATCTTGCTATGTGAATTACACAAGGGCTTGATGCTTGCTTTGGCATGGCCTGTTAAACGATCTTGTGTATGTCAATGTGGTTTATGGCAATTATGCATCACTCATTATTACTGGCTTTTGGGCAGCTCTAATTTGAAATACATGGCTAGAATACAATAGCAGATGAAAAGTTTCAAGTTTGACCAAACTCCAAGGGAGCACAATAATTTGGAGACCACATCTCATAAAATGGAGAACACTGGTTTGAATCTCCCTGTCCCACTCCCTTGGACCAAACTTACTGATAAAAAACTAGAAATCTAAAGTATCAGGTCTTGTCCTAAAGGAGTGGACAGACATTATCCTCAGATCACATGTCTGGTTATATTCAAGGATCAGTGCAGTTAGAGGCACTAAAATGACATAATTCTGCATCATGCACAGAGGATGGTTAATCAATTTTTATCTTTTAGCTTCTCTTCCTTTTAACAATTAGATTGAATGATCTTTTAAGTGGATTGGATTCTTGAAGTTTGATGTTTTACTTTTTGCTTGGAAATGGTACATGTCTAATTTTACTCCAGCATTTGCAATGGTCGAATATAACAATTGTCTTTTGATTCTCATTTGGATTGGATCCTTCTTCTTAAACCAAACCCCACCCCCCCCAACCCCCGCCCCTTTTCAATTATCTGTTGACTGCTGTTGCACAAGGTTATTTGTGCAAAGTTTCTAATAGTATGTATATTATAAATAAAATAATTTGATATATTTGTATAGATCCTACCTCATTAGGCTTGTGTACAAATTCTAGGAAGTTAATTCTGTTTTATTTTTTTTTTACATCACTATTTCAAATCCTAATTTAGTTGCTATGATAGAAAAACTAAATAATCTTAATTGAAGTGCTACAATTAACTAATTTTTTTTAAAGAAAAACACACACAGAAGAGAGATGGGAGATGAGAATTCTGGTGAAATTTGTTATTAGTGACTTACTGCTTTAAGACACTGATTTTGCAGCCAGTTGAAACTTTCACACCCAGACCACGTGCTTGTCAAACGTGCGTCAACCGCAGAGGAGAGCTTTGATCGGGCTGTTCAATCAGTTGCTTGATGAATTCATTTTAGGCAGAGAGGTGAATTCTGTTACTATATATACGGTCCTTTCACCATTCATGACGGCTATTCTCTATTGGTTTTGTAAGCGACAGGAACATATAAAATTGAATGGAACAGATTTATTTCGTGACTGAGTTTGAAATTCATGGTAATGTTTACTTTTCCTATGTCTAATTGTGTCTTCACATACTAATTTTTTGAGCAATTTAATTCATTTTGAGTTATGCATTTTGAGCAATTTATTTGTACAACATATTCGTTTCGATTTATAGATTGATTTGACAACCAAGCCACCCTCAAAACATTCTGATCCAAAAAGCTCAGGATATTGTAGAATACTAAAACTGTATTTTAGTGCGAGTCCCGATACATTGAATTTATATTTGATTAAAATTAAATAGAATTATTCTGAATAGTAATCTATATTTTGAATGTCATGTGTCTTTATATACGAAAATTATTATAAAAAAATAAAAAAAATTGGAGGTTTTAAATGGGAGGGACATGTCACATGTGGGTCCTACATGTGTAAGTTCTACACAGTGTGCAAGGGCGGTCTCATAAATGGGAGTGGAGGATCCTTTCTTCATAGAAATAAGTTTATGCTTCAAATGTATTTGGCTATAAACGTTGAATTATTCCAAACCCATAAAATAATAACTTATGAATTAAATGACCTTGGTTGGAGCTTCTCCTAATGAGTGTCCCTTGGTCGCCCACTTCTCTGGATTTTGGGGATGGTTGCTAGGTGATCATGCCCAATCACGAAGTCATTATAACTTATAAGTCCAAAAAATAAAAGGAAGAAAAGCATAGATTTAGTTCGATTAACAATAACTAGAGGTGTCGCACTATGAAAGGAATCCTGAGCATTCTTAGACTGTTTTAGCAGTCGGCAAATCAGACATTTGAAGAGGGACTTTAATAAGGTTGCGCATGAGCTTGCCCGCTATGCTAATTGTAATGAAACTAGTCAAGTCTGGGAAGGTTTTTCCCCTCCATTAGTGAGACTCCTGATCCACCAGGATTGTCTATTCTGATGTAGCACAAGCTTGCTATATGTTGTACGTCAGTTCTTTGTTATTAATGGAAGTTTTCTCATTAAAAAAAAAAAAAAATTGAAAGTCAGTGAAAGACTGAAGCTCAAGCTTGAAGAATGAAGTGAGATAGTTTGATAGGCTAAAGATGATTTGATCCAAGGTTTTTTTCTTTGTTTTAATAAATGTATATCACAAGTGACTAAATTTGTCAAACTCGTTACCAATAAGTAATATCTTAAAATTATTTAACCTCAAGCTTTCATGGTAGGATCCTACCAATCTTAAAATTATTAAGCCCAAAGCTTAAATCTTACCAATTTTGCTCAAATTTTACTCTTTAAACCCAAGCTTAGATGGTACATTAGATCCAGTGCCGGCTGAACTTATAGGCCATTTAGGCCACCGCTTAAGGCCCTCACTTGTAAGAGGATCCCCAATAATACTAATATATTATATAATGTTATGAGAAAAAAAAAAAAATAAGGCCCGCCTAAATTATTTAAGCCCTGAATTGAAAATTGAGAAGAATCAAGTTATTTCTAATTGTTTCTCATAATGCAAAAAGGTTGAAAGGATATAAAGTCCAATCAAATCACCAAATCTTTAGCTTTCTCAAAAAATAAAAAAATAAAAAAAAAATCACCACATCCAAGTATTTTCTAGATCAAACCTTTATACCACATTTCATTAAGAAAACCCATGTTTATTACTTGAAATGTAGAGAGGGAGAGAAAGAGAGATTGATTTTATCAATATACAAGTAACAAAATGTAGAATAAAAGATAACCAAAGGCAAAAAAGGAAAGAATAGATAAGTAACAAAAGGCAGAAAAAAGAAAGAAGAAAAAAACACTCACTCTCTCCATCTTGATTCTAAAAAAAAAAAACTCTTTTTAGTTGGCTTACTCATCAATTAGTGTTGGCAATAGACTTGGTGTGTTCACAGATCTTCATTTCAGGTTCGTTTTTTTTTTTTTTTCTCTTCAGTCTTCCATTTCCCTCTTTGGTCTTCTTCATAGCTTGCTGCTGGGTTTTTATTTTCCTTTTCTGCTTAACTTTTGTTATACTCTTTAGTCTTTACTCTTTTTTGTTTTTACTCTTAAATTTTGATTTCTTTAATATTCTCTAGAAGACTATGAAATGGACCCACTTAAAGTATTGATCCTAGTACTACACGTTTTTTTTTTTTTTTTTTAATTTTTAAAGAAATAAGATTTAGTGGTATGGATGGATAATATTGATCCTAGTACTACACGTTTTTTTTTTTTTTTTTTAATTTTTAAAGAAATAAGATTTAGTGGTATGGATGGATAGTAGGCTGGTCTTAATGGATCAAGTTTAATATTTTCTAGAAGACTATAAATTTATAATTAAATATAATAAAATGTTCCATTTAAAACTTTCGCCTAGGGTCCCCAAATTTGTTGAGCCGGCCTGACTAGATCCCATCAATCTTGCTCAAATCTTACTCTTTAAACCCAAGCTTAGATGGTAGATCTTACCAATCTTGCTCAAATCCTACTCCATTGATCCTTACACAATTTGGATCATTTGGATAAAGTAAGATCCATTGATTTCTCATACGATTCGGATTTATGAGAATTTGATTGTTTGGACTAAAATCGTACAAACCCCACGGTTTTGTTGCACTCGGTTAATAATTAGAATTTAGAGATTGACAATACATTGATGGGGTCCTCTACAAAGGACAAAGTAACATTAAGATTAGAGGTGGCACATATAACAAAATTTGACCGACATCACCCATCATTGGTGTCGGTATCCATTCAAGGTATATATATATATATATATACACACACAAACACGAGACCATCTCATTTGATACTCTCTCAATGGGAGGGGATCCTTTTTCCCATGGAAATGAACTTATGCTTTTACATGTATTTGACTTTAAACATTGGGAGAAAATTATGAATTAAAAAATTTCGCTCATATCCAATCACAAAAGGTCATTATAAGTGTGAAAAATAAAATGAAGTTATGTACTAATATAGAAGAAAAGCATAGCTATAATTCAATCAATTAAAAATTTAACACTATAAGAGTTACACTATAGAAGTGAGACAAGCTAAAATTTGAAGAACGAATGTGGGATTTTTTGTCAAAATAATTAAAACCCAATAAGTAAAATCTAAAAATTAGCTTACACGCTAGGATCCTGCCAATCCTACTACTCTTTAGCCAGAGGCTTTAGATGTTAGGATTATAGGATCCTGCTAATCCTGCTCATTTGGCCCAAGTAAGAGTCATTCATCCACACTACAAATTTGATAGCCTTGCCACTATGTATTTCATTGATTCCAAACGCTCGGTTTTGTTCTACTCGGTTATAAACAAGAGACTGCCAATACATTGATGGGGTGCTCTACAAAAGTAACATTCAGATTAGAGGGGCATCTGTAACAAGATATGACCACCATCACCCTTCATTGGCACAGATATCCATTCTAATCAATAAGGGCAAAAAAAAAAATGTTAGAACAAAATAATCAATAAAAGCTATACCCGCGCCTAAGCATCATCATTATTGAACTATATTGTCTGTTCTAATACATGTAACAAATGAGCTTTGCTTGCATCCTACTACTACCCCATAATGATACGTATATAAAAAATTTGATCTCAATTTCAAACCCCTGTTCTAAAGAGAGCATTAGAACGCGGCCGAAATCAGCACTGCATGGGGTCTTGGCGTAAATCTTCGGCTACGGAATGCTGTGATCCTTTCAGTAAGATGATGCTTAAATATTTTCATACCCACCACGGTGCGACTGCTGCCATCTCCATGCAGTCTGCAAACTCTCTTTAAGATCAGTATATTGTGCTGTCCAGTTCAGTTCACGCATGATCTTAGATGGGTCGCTATACACTTTAGCATAGTCACCAGGCCGGCGGGGTAGGTAATCAACCTTGATTGGCTTTCCTGTAGCCTGCTTACATGCCTCCACAAACTCTTTTACCGATCTACCTGATTAAAGCAATCCAAAACGAAGTCTTAGATTTCTATCAGAGGTATTACATGATTTACATCCCTCACACACAAGACAAGGAAATGCTATAAATTAAAATTATTATACTCTGTTTATCCTACCTTTTCCAGTTCCAACATTGTAGATTCCAACCTTTTTGGGCACAGCCTTTTCAAGAGCTTTCACATGAGCATCGACCAGGTCAGTGACATCAATATAATCGCGTACGCAAGTGCCATCAGGTGTATCATAGTCTGTTCCTTTAACCTGCAAAGTGCAAAACAACAAATTAGAACAAATCAGAGTAGACACTATTATTTTAAAACTGACGTGAAGAAGCTTTCCCATCATTTATAGCAAAGTATTATCAACTAAAACCACATGGTCATAAACTTGAGAGTTAAAAGTTTAAATGCTAATCGTATTTATAGTTCTATCTCAGACAGATTTTTTTTTTTTTTTTTTTGTCTCTAGACAGCTGACTTTAAGGGCCTGTTTGGATTGAAGGGGGAGAGAGGGGGAGTGAAGGTAAGTAGAGTAGAGTAGAGTTGGCTGAAAATAGGCTAATTTTGGGCCAATTCTTATCTACTCTACTCTACTCTACTCCCCCTCCCTCAATCCAAATGGACCATAAGACAACCTTTCCACCGATTCTATTCACCAGGTCCAGGTCTCACAGACTTCTCAAATTATTCATTTAAATTCGAGGATAAGTTGCTTTTGAAGAAATGAACTGGCCATGACTTAAGCAAGATCTTTGCAACGTCAAAGAGGGACTTGTCATGTAATAACTAAGCTTACCTTCAGTCCAGGCATAGTACCACTAGCTGCATCAAAACAAGCACCAGAGATTCGTCCGTGTTCACGTAGTTCAGGTCTTGGAGCTTCACCTAATCTGCCCTCTGGATCTGACCCAATCACATTGAAGTATCTAACAATTTCAAAAAGGAAAAACAGATCCATGACAATCGGGATAATTGATTCTGGTCTATCAGAGTTCTTATTTTATAAGAAAAAAGAGAGCAGAGAGGGTGAAGTCTGGCCATCCATTATTGTTGTCACATGACAAAAAAAGAGTTAAACCGATTTAAATAAAATAAGAGTACAGCTAAACCAAACCTTAGGATCATGACTGCCATGTCTGAATTTTTAGAAAAATCCAAGATGATATCTTCTGCCATTTTTTTAGCTTTTCCATATGGATTAATGGGGACCTGAAATCATGCAACAAAGTTTAAGTCTTATAACAATAAGACCACTTAAACATATAAAATAGTACTAGGCTACTAGCATGCCACCCCAAATTTTATTGCCTCACGAAAAAAAGGAAAACAAAACCAATAATCTTCTTCTTTTTTTTTTTCCCTGTTAAGTCCAACAATAAATAAAAATAATAATATTGACGTCAATATAACCAATCTTTATCCAATTAAGAATTAAAATTAAAAAAAAAAAATGGTGTAGAACCCTCACCTGAGGAGTTACTTCCGTAATAGGCATCTTTTCAGGTTCCCCATATGTTGCACATGTACTAGAATATATCAATTTCTTCACACCATGTGCTGCCATGGCCTCTAATACTACCAAAGTATTTGATGTAATATTATGATAATACCTGTTGCAACAAGGTCAAGGATATAATTAGTAACATAATTTACAAGTTTCCACAATATGAAGCACCAATTTACTTGCTGAAGGGGAATAAAGCAAATATAAAACAAAGTAAATTTGAGCCAAGGAAAGTCACAAGATTAACTAGTTTCTCAAACATCACTCGTGAAAGGATATCATGTACCCACTGTATACAGCAAACCCTCTCACAACATGTGGGCCCCACACACTGGTGGGGACCACATGTTGTGAGAGACCCACTGCATGCACCCAGCTCAAAATCACACTCAAATATCTTAGGCATAGCAAAACAAAGCATATACACTAGAACAAATTCATATATGCAAAGCATGACTCATACAAAGTCAACCTTAATCCAAATCCAACTTTAACTTGCTGCCAGACCTGATAAAATGAATCCCAAACGGGCCAAACCCATCGATAAAGATTTCAACATTAGCAAGCTATCATCTCTCCACACCTCATTCCATATTGTGGATGGGCTTTAGGAATCAACTATGGTAAAGGAAAATTAATACATTTCAAAACATTATAGATTTAGTCACATTCCGTTTGGATATTATTACAACACAACAAAAAAGGGTGTAATCCATTAATCCCACTATGAAATTTCCCATTCATGTTAATTGGGCCAAAATTTCATAGTTTTAAATTTGCTTGAATTTGATCCAAGCAAGCCTTACAATTTCATGCTATTGTTAGAAAGTTGCTGACATTGAGAAATCTAGTCATAGCAAGTATCCTCCCAATCAGAGTGACTAACAAACTTTACATGCATCATTTACAATTATTCTCATGTAAAACATTTTAATGATAATCCCTGAGTTCTACATTCATGGTTTCCATAAAATTTAAACTTTTCAAGAGAGTTTGAATTCCTAAGATGCAAGAAATACAAGTCCCACAAGCGAAAACACTGTGTACTAGATATCAAAAGCAATACTTACTTAAGCGGGAAAAGGGTGCTTTCCCCAACATATGCTACAGCTGCAAAATGAATAACAGCATCAAATGCATTCTCTGAGAATATTTTATTAACCTGAAAAATCTGTTAAGGTTAACTCCAGGTGTGACTATTTATATTGAAGTAACTAGTCTTATATGAAGTTTATTTTATTAAGGGCACCTTCAGCGTAAAAAATATATATATAAAGGGCATAATAAGGATACAGCTTTTGCATCACCCAAGTCAGTGTAAATAAACTGAAGTCTTCCAGGTTCTGGAAACAATTCTTGGAGAACCCTTACAGCACCCAGGTTTCCCCGCGAGAGGTTGTCCTGTCAAAAGGGAAAATCTCAAAGGTATGTAATTAACTTTGAAATTGCAAAATAATTTGAAAATACAATTTAGAGGTCCTGTCGAAACAGAGAATCACACAGATATGGAATTAAAATTGAAAATGCAGAAAATAAAATTACATTTATAAGGAAAAAGGCATACCACTATAGTTACACGGTATTTGTCCTTCAGAAGTCGTAAGGTAGCATGTGAACCAATGTAGCCAGCACCTCCTGTTACTAGGACATGCGTTACCCCGTCTTCCTGATGGGAGAACTGGAAGAAAAACGAATGAAAAATGTTCAGATTTGGAAATGTTGAACTTCTTTCAATTGCAAAGAAGTCATACCCCAGACAAGTCATTCTTATCCAAGTTCCTTATCTAATGTCTTCACAGGAATCAAAGTGAGAATTGGATTGGGGGGAAAGAAAAAGGGGAAGAACACTAGAACAAATTCATATATGCAAAGCATGACTCATACAAAGTCAACCTTAATCCAAATCCAACTTTAACTTGCTGCCAGACCTGATAAAATGAATCCCAAACTGGTGGGGACCACATCGTTGTGAGATTTCCACATTAGCATGCTCTCATCTCTCCATCACACTCAAATATCTTAGGCATAGCAAAACAAAGCATATACACTAGAACAAATTCATATATGCAAAGCATGACTCATACAAAGTCAACCTTAATCCAAATCCAACTTTAACTTGCTGCCAGACCTGATAAAATGAATCCCAAACGGGCCAAACCCATCGATAGAGATTTCAACATTAGCAAGCTATCATCTCTCCACACCTCATTCCATATTGTGGATGGGCTTTAGGAATCAACTATGGTAAAGGAAAATTAATACATTTCAAAACATTATAGATTTAGTCACATTCCGTTTGGATATTATTACAACACAACAAAAAAGGGTGTAATCCATTAATCCCACTATGAAATTTCCCATTCATGTTAATTGGGCCAAAATTTCATAGTTTTAAATTTGCTTGAATTTGATCCAAGCAAGCCTTACAATTTCATGCTATTGTTAGAAAGTTGCTGACATTGAGAAATCTAGTCATAGCAAGTATCCTCCCAATCAGAGTGACTAACAAACTTCACATGCATCATTTACAATTATTCTCATGTAAAACATTTTAATGATAATCCCTGCGTTCTACATTCATGGTTTCCATAAAATTTAAACTTTTCAAGAGAATTTGAATTCCTAAGATGCAAGAAATACAAGTCCCACAAGCGAAAACACTGTGTACTAGATATCAAAAGCAATACTTACTTAAGTGGGAAAAGGGTGCTTTCCCCAACATATGCTACAGCTGCAAAATGAATAACAGCATCAAATGCATTCTCTGAGAATATTTTATTAACCTGAAAAATCTGTTAAGGTTAACTCCAGGTGTGACTATTTATATTGAAGTAACTAGTCTTATATGAAGTTTATTTTATTAAGGGCACCTTCAGCGTAAAAAATATATATATAAAGGGCATAATAAGGATACAGCTTTTGCATCACCCAAGTCAGTGTAAATAAACTGAAGTCTTCCAGGTTCTGGAAACAATTCTTGGAGAACCCTTACAGCACCCAGGTTTCCCCGCGAGAGGTTGTCCTGTCAAAAGGGAAAATCTCAAAGGTATGTAATTAACTTTGAAATTGCAAAATAATTTGAAAATACAATTTAGAGGTCCTGTCGAAAGAGAGAATCACACAGATATGGAATTAAAATTGAAAATGCAGAAAATAAAATTACATTTATAAGGAAAAGGCATACCACTATAGTTACACGGTATTTGTCCTTCAGAAGTCGTAAGGTAGCATGTGAACCAATGTAGCCAGCACCTCCTGTTACTAGGACATGCGTTACCCCGTCTTCCTGATGGGAGAACTGGAAGAAAAACGAATGAAAAATGTTCAGATTTGGAAATGTTGATCTTCCTTCAATTGCAAAGAAGTCATACCCCCGACAAGTCATTCTTATCCAAGTTCCTTATCTAATGTCTTCACAGGAATCAAAGTGAGAATTGGATTGGGGGGAAAGAAAAAGGGGAAGGGGAGGAGGGGATCGTCCACACAAACAATCATTCTAATTAAGAAAAGGATCAAACAGGAGTCTCCAAACAGCATGACAACATTATTAAGATCTGTACCTCAATCAAAAGAAGCAAATAAATATTATAGAGTCATGCATAAATTTTAGTTCTGTATATAAATCTGATATGATCAAGTGAAAGGAAATTGCAGATGTGCAAAACAATTTGATCAGACTTAAAACTCTTTCACACAAAAGTTTGCAACATTGACCTTTTGCATCAAGTAGGTTGTCAGCAACAATTAATTAAGTACAAGTTGGTGTTGACCATATGAAAATGACTAAGTGGACAGCTAAGATAAACTCAATCAGTATTATTAACACCTAAATATTACTTCTTGGTGGTCATGCTGTTGACCTTTTATATTATGTCTGCCATAAGGCAGCACCATTCATAGAAATGGGTATAACAGAATACTGTACCAACAGTAAACTGGGTCTTCAATGACTGAATTTGATCAAGATATCTGGAAATCAAGAACACCACTTGAGGAACACCCGGACAAAAAGAGTATGAATACGTGTGTCTTTGTATCTAAAGATTTTATATATATATATATATATATAAGTCTGTCTTTGTATCTAAAGATACTTTAAAATTACATTTGTGCCTCCATTGCGTGCAAAGAATAGCAGAGTTAACTTCCATGTTGTGGTCGAAATAATAAAGCCAAAATATAAACAGAAAAGTATCCTACATCAATGCATATTAAGGGCATTATGTAAGCATCCAAACCAGCGTATTTTACAGTTCAAAAACACATTACTTATAGACAGGGATGTCTTACTGCAAGGATTAAATACTAAATCTTTAACTCCGAAGTAAAGAGAAAAACATTATATGATTTTATTGTTATATGCCAAGTCTAGATATTCAAAGTGATTATATTGAACATATATCACAGTAGATTCCTTTAACAAATGAGCTTCATTGGGGATGAGCCATAAGATTGTGTGTGTGTGTGTGTGTGTGTGTGTGTGTGTGTGTGTGTGTGTGTGTGTACACTGTACAACTGAATAATTAAAATGAGAAGGTTATTTAAATATAAGACAAAGGAGTTACCGGGCTTGGAGAATTAAAACTTGGAGATTGCTTGAGCATAAGAATGCATAATGCTGTGAGGGCAGCAGCCAAAAGAATTTTGCCAACAAAGCTGCTCTTCTTTTTCGGGTCTGGGTAATCCATGCCTACAAGTATAACAGGACCACAAAACATCAAACATAAATATATAAATCCACTAATACTTTGAAAGGAGATTAAAGAGAGAGAGACATAAAGTATAATTCAAGCATCAACATAACAAAATACCATATCATAATCAGAAAGCATCCAAAATAGACTTCAAAAAATAATTTTACGTTGTAATTATTCAAATGGATTCAGACATAACAAGAAAGGAAATCCCACCTCCAAGTGACATAGATCGAGTGGACCTTGTTTGAGTTCTTCCCCTGCCAAAATTTAGCATTTGGCAACTACAAAAACAAAAACCCCTTCAATCCTAAGTTTAAGTTATTGTATAAGCAGGGCTCTTATCCTTTGTCTCAATGATCAAAGCAGATTTATTGGGCTGCAAAGCCTGCAATAAAAAAACAAACATGAATCATTATTATTATTATTTTTTTAATATATATAAAACAATGGAATACAAGCAATTATAACTGGGGCTGGGGCCCTAACAAAAAAAAAAAAAAAAAAAAAAAAAAAAAAAAAAAAAAAGCTATGATGATAACAATGATATCAAAAAGTTTAATACAACGAATAGCCAGAAGCATAAACCCAGGAAAGTTGAGCACCCAATTTCAAAACTCCATAGATGGAGAAAGAGAAAGCTATACATTGATTGTAGATCCACAACAAAGAGACCCAAAAACCAGAAACTCATATGCTATTACAATTGAATTAGACCCCAAAAGTTTTCATCTTTCATATATTTTTTTAAATTTGGGTCTGAGCTGAGCGTACGAAAAGAGGCCTATGATTGTTTGTTCTGTCAGGACATGTCTGGCAAATAAAAAAAAAATAAATAAATAAAAGAACCAATTTTTTTCAAACATGAAGGAAATCAAGCTAAACCCAGTAATTAGCAGTTGAAAATCAAACATATAAGTAAGCAAACAATACAATACAATACAAGATCCAAAGGTCCCATCAATCCAACCAAGATCAAATTTTTCTATTTATAACCAAACGAGGCCTAAGAGAAAGAAAGAAAGAGCAGAGAAAACCATTACTAACCCAATTAATTTGAGAAAAGGTAATGAATAAGGATCTCTCTCTCTCTCTCTCTATTTTAAGTCTCTCTCCTGAAAGAGAAAGAGAAACCCCCATGAAATCAAAATTTAAAGACTTTGACTTGCTACCATCCATGCATTCCTCAATCCCGCAACAAAGTTAATTAGTTTTAATGAAAGAAAAGGCAAAAGGGTGTTACCTTAAAATCTAAATTGAGTAGAACCCAAGACGATCGAAAACGTAAGAGAAGGAAAGAAACTTATATAAAATCCTCAAGAAACGTAAAAATATGACCAGACAGACAAGGCCCCTTGAATGAGCAAAAATAAATAAATAAAGGGTGTGTTTGTGTATGAAGAAGGTGAATTCTCCAAAATTGTGATTTTTGTTTGTATGGATGTATGTATGTATACTAGTACTATAGCTTAGCTTTTCCTTTTCTATTTGTATTGTAATAGACGGAGAATTCTCTGCCAACATATCGTTGTTTATATCAATGTGTTGTCACAACCCAAGTGGAGAGGACGATTCTTAATTTTTCTTTTCTTTTTTTCTTTCTTTGTTTTTGTTTTTAATTTTTTTTTTTTTTTTTTTTTGGGTTTTCTATGGTTTATATTCAATTTTTTGTTCTCAGTTTGAATTTGTGGGTATCTTTAGTTTTTAATTTTAAGTTTGTGGCTTTCAAAAAAAAAAAAAAATTTTAAGTTTATGGAGGTCATTGTCCAATAATTAAATGCCATTTGTGTTTCAATTTTGGTAGCGAAGAATGCGGTGTTTGAGACTTTTGAGTCAGTCACGAATTGCATGCTCACCACTCCATTACACAAAACACACCACATCAACACACCAGCCACCCTTCATGACCAGACTTTGACAGCGTTAAATCATATTTTGGGGCCCACACCTTTTGTGGGACTCGTTAAACTAGGACACCTCACCACAACACATTGGACTCCTTTTTTTTTTTACTTTTTCTTTCTTGTTTGGCTCTGTGGATTTCATTTCAGATCCTTTTTTTTTTTTTTTTTCTCTTTTTAAGGGAGGGCTTTTCTTATGCTTAGTTGCCTTCTGCAAAGCTTTATATTCTTCAATATTTTCAATGTCATAAATGCATTTTTGCTGATAAATTAATTAGCTTAGTTATTAAACTCAAACCGGACTGTCAGGTGGTTGGACTTGTTTATTTGATTCTTTTATTTGATCAAGCATATCTGCATATTCGACTTGTAAGCTACTGATTAAATAAGTAATTTGACTTTTAAACCAAATTACTGTTCAACTTTCGTTTAATAACTATGAAATTTATCCAAGATTCAGATCCCTCTATTCCTAATTGTAACAATCGATGTTATGGCAAAAGCTTTGGAAGTTTAAATTTTGAAAATTCTCCCGTACTCTTTCACCGATTAGGATTATAGAAATAGAGTAGGGATTGTAATTTTTCTTTTTAATATGATTTCTTTTAATTATAACTATCAATGTTATTCCAAAAACTTTGGAAGTTTTAAATTTTGAAAATTCTCCCACACTTTTTCACCGATGGGATTATAGAGATAGAGTATTGACTGTAATCTTTTTTTTAAATATGATATTTTTTAATTATAATTCAAAGGTTTTATTGGATTAATAAGTTGAATTAAAAAATTAATGGTCTCTCATCACTAAAATTATATTTTGGTAACAAATTTAATACAAACTAGCATGTAACTCATGCATACGTATGAATGCATTTAAAATTAAACACAATTTTTATCATAAAAATATAAACAATTATTCAAATTATTTTTTTAAAATAAATATAATTAGTCACATATTAAAATTTTTACCTAAATTTAATACTACTTATGATCGTTTTTATTTTTATTTTTAATAAGATAGAACATGTGGTAATCTTTGTTGTGATATGATTTTTATTGAGTATATGTGATTGGTTTTTTATTTATTTATAATTTTATAATTCATTAATATTAGACTCTTAGTATTTTGCACTTATTAACTCATTTGGCAAAAAAAATTTAAAAAATTAAGTAAGTGCATGGCACAAAATTAACCCACAATTGAATTCTAATTTAGAATCTAATTGAATTTTCTCTCAACTTTGACTTTAATTATATATATAATTTTTTTTTTTAACAAATTTTTTACTGTTGAGTGTTGACTTTCACAATTATGATTTATGTACTCTGCCATTGAGCATATAACCTACAATTACAAATTCAAATTATTTTCTTTATAATTGCAACGTCCTACTAAAAGTGGAGTGGATTATGATGATTAAAAAAAAAAAAAAAAACTGTTTCTTTATCAAATTTTCCGCTTAAGAGTAATTGGTAAGAAGGAAAAATAGTAAACTCATAAATATTTTTATAAGAATATATATATATAAAATATCTATTTATAAAATACTATGTTTTTTTGTTGACTTCTTCTAGTATTGTTATTTCTTCTAATATTGTTATTGGAGGAACAACCTTTCTCCTAAACTTTTTTTTTTGTTTTGTTTTTGGTTTTAGGAAAGTTTCTCCCACACTTCTAACTAAGTGACTCTGCAGGTAGCGTTGTAGTTCAATTGGTTTTTTCTGGTATTTTTAACAAAGATTTCTAAGGTTTAAATTATCTCTCTTTGTTGTAAATTGTAACTATCAAATTATAATTAATAAAAAAATCTAAGTGACTCCTTATTCAAAAATTAGATAATCACATAAAATGCACAACTTTTACTACAATTATCTACATGACAAATTGTGAGTGGTAGATCCATGTAAAAGTGAAATAAGCTTTAGGTCGCATAAAATAGTCGTGGCTTAGGGGTTGTTTGGCAAGATTATTTAAATATAGTTTTTTTGTTTTACCATCCATAAAATAGTGGGTCCCACATTTGAATTTATTGTTTGACTAATATTTTCTAAATACAGTTTTAAGAAAACTATATCTTATTTTCCTGATTTAAAAGATGATTTTTGTGGGGGATGAAAACCCAGACATACTTATTGGGCTGTAGGCCCTGTCTCGAGGGATACTGTACGTCCGAAGAGTAATAGCGGGTCGGGGTAGGATTCATCTGAACGCAGCCAACCCAGAAGTAAAAGAAGAATAATATCCGAAGAGGTCACATTTTGTCCGAAGAGATTACACTCCTCGGACGTAAATGGTCTCAACCCAGCCAGCGAATAGAAGGTCCGAATGGACCCTCGGGCAATCCCCACGACAAAGATAAGCTCTGAGCGTATTTGGGGATGATTAGGACGAGAAAATATCTTAAGGAAAAGCTGTCATCACCACATTAAATGCACTGCAGCTGCTTTTCTGACCGCATTAATGTGGAGAAGACCCTTGAACAGTGTAATCTCAGCTACTACCACTCACGGAGGGGCAAAGAGAGTACCTGATGGGACATGCACTCAAGTGGATGCTTAGATGAAGAACAAATGGACGATGGAGATGATAGAAAGGGGTGCTATATAAGCAAGAGAGGTCTCTGATAATAGGCATCGAGAAAAGGAGGGGAGAGAGGACTTAGACAAATTCATTGTAGTTCCAAGAATTGTAACCACTTCACATTTTAATAAACCTCTTTGGACAGACATTTGTAAAGGAAGATGAATGTAATCTTATGTCAATGAATCCTCAAACGATATAATTAATCTCTGTTTGATTCACACCTAGCCCAACTCTTTTGCCTACTCTCTACAAATTCATTAAAAATCTTGGGTTCATTGGGCTCTTAACCCATCCCTCTTGGGTCTGGGCTGCCAAATTTGACCCTACAATTTTGAAAACGACTTAGGGGGTGTTTTCAGGATAGAGAAAATGTTTTTAATAATATAGTTGTAAATAAATTGAAAACAGCAGACCCCAAATATTTGTCCAAACTCTTTTATTTCTTAAATTTAGGAGTTTATCTTTATCACAAAAAGAATTCTCACACTTCAAATTTGAAATTTATCATTAAAAATAAATAAATTAATTAATTAATTAATGAGCTCTATTCCCTTATCATTATCAAAAAAAAGAAAGTAATCTACATATGCTACACATTGCTTTTTGCCAATATTGATCTTCTAATTTTGTATTTTTTATGGCTAAAAAATTAAGTCTAGTTTCTACATTTGCTTTGATCTCATAAAGGCTCAACCTCACAGTGGTCCTTGTTGAGCCAATTTGGATTAAACGCCTTCTGCTTAACCTATTGTCAACTAAAAGCCTTGCCAAGGTGCCCACGAAATCTAAAGCAGACATGAAAAATGTGATTATCAACCCAAGACTACTCTTCTTTCAATAGGGAGCTGTGCAATACTTGGATGCCCATTTCAAAAATTATTATTTGTATTAATTTTATAAAAAAATTAATGTAAGAAATTAAATTTAAACAAAAACAAAAACAAAACAAGCAATATTACTTTGGGCACTTAATGACAATTACCTAACATAAATTAATAAGAGGACTAAATTGAATGAAGTTAAAAGTTAAAGAACTGAACTGACCAAAATTTAATTAACAAAATTGAATTCAATTTTAGTAAAATTTAAATGGTTTGATTTGTAATTTAGCCTATAAAAAAATTCTAATGTATATGTATATGTTTGTGTTTATAAAGTTTTTATTTAAGTATTGTATTTTAAAAAAATGGTTCTTAATTTCTACAACCTTTTAGGATTTTTAAATTGGTATATAAAGTTTATATAACAACTTAAAATTCCTAAAAGGTTTGGTTTTAAACAAACTTCAATATTTAAATATAATTTTTTACTTACTTTTGTCATATCCAATGTTATCCTATTTTACATGTTTTGTCTTATCCAAAAAATTCACATGTTTGTTACCGGTGCCATATGCATGACAATGTATATTCCTCATAGTAGTAGATTCCCCTATAGCATAATTCTTCGTGATTAAGAAGTTGTTTGATTATCCACTAGTTAATCCAATGTTACCGAGAAAAAAAGAAAAAGAAAAAAAAAAAGATAATACATTAAAATTCATTGCCGACATCACTTTCTTCTATGATAAATTTATAAATTAGTTAATTTCTATGTTGGTATTGAGAATTGGATAAACTACAAAGATGCAAGATAACAAAAAGGGAAAGGGGTAAATCCTCATATTTATATATATTTCTTTAGGAGAGAGAATTTTATGAATGAATTTGCACTCTCTATTTGATTGAATATGATACAACTAGTTTTATCTATTAAGAATTGGGACAAAATTAATAGAAAAATGAATGTGAAATGGATTTGGTATGTTGTAGGCTTGATGTTGTGTATGTACCTTCAATTATATTGTTTTCACGCAGGTATTTTCTCTTTTTCATTAATAGCATCTGGCGTTATTTATAATGTCTAACAGGACTTACTCCATTGTAATCCGATACAATATACTAGCAATGCTATTTCAGGTATGGTCCAACAATGACTTAGGATTGGAAAAAAAAAATATATATATATATATATGCGTGTGTGTATTTTTACATTTTCTATAAAATATTTTTAAATTTTCTTATGAATTTAATTATTTTATTTTAATTTTTTTCAATTTTTTATTATTAATTTTATGAATTTTAAGAGTAATAAAATTAAAAAGAAACAAAAAAAAAAAAATACATTATTGTAGGTGCTTAATGGTGATCATCTAAAAACATTGAATAATGTTAAAAGTTTAAGGACTAAATTGAACAAAATTTAAGTTACAAAACTTAATTGAATTTTAGGCAAAGTTGGAGGGTGTAATTTTAATATAGCATATAACAAATCTAATGTATATGTATATGCATATGTTTATATTTATGTTTATGTAGTTTTTTTGTTAAATATTGTAATTAAAAGAAATGGTTCTTAATATTCTAAATTATAACACTTTAGAATTTTTAAAATGGTATATGAAAGTAAACATGATTTGTTATAATTAATTAAGAATCTTATGAAAAATATATAAATACAAAAAATTTAAAGTGCAATGTTTTTTGTAACCTTCTTCTCAAAAAAAAAAAAAAAATGGTTGTACCTTTAAGGTTACAACTTCTCTCAATATCTTTTTATTTGATGTGAGTTTACATATCCACCATTGGATTACATTTTCTTCTTATATTTTCTATGCTTACAAAATTTTTAGAAATTTAAAGATCAATAGCTATGTCAACAATCCAATATATATAAAATTTAAGTTTTTGTAGTTCAAATTTATGCATAAAAAATAAGTTTATAAATCAAATAGTAAATAACATCTGATTGACATGAAATTTGACATGTGTATAGATGAACATGTAGAAAATGCAATTCAACGGCTAGATCTTCAAAATATGTAACCATGTTAAATTTTTATTGGGAGTTATAATCTTAGACTACTACCAAGTTTGTAACCAAACTTTGTCCAAATATAAATATTAAAAAATAAAAAGTAAATTCTTGAATTAATTTTTTATATTTTTAAATTGCAAAAGTAATTAGCTTAGTTTAAATGTCCAAGAGAACATAGAGTTTTTTAGTTAAGATCCTTTAGATTTCTTAAGATAACTTTATCATGGAGTTCATACAATGATACAATCCTATTCTTAATGAGTGAATTGAATATAATCATAATACCAATAAGTTGATAGTCAACTTTATGCATCATTCACAATGTGGTAAATTTCAATTCACTAAATTCAAAATAGATAGCTCAGTCATGAGTTCAATAAGTGCCGAGATTTGAGGGTTGAGCTCTAGTGTCAATGCTAGTTTGGCTGTTTGCCCATTCATTTTGCTCATATTGTTCATTCTTGATTTTGAACTTGCTAAAGTTACCTCAAACCTTTTGAACTTCTCCATGTATTACTTCAATCATTCAGTCCTCCTTAGCCTCATAGCTCACTTGTTCTTGCCCCGTGGCCAACTACGAGTCATTATTGATAACGACCCGGTTAATCCCTACTACCTTCATGAGCTCTAGTCCAAATGTTAAGGCTTCCTATTTAGTCTCGTTGCTGGTAGTTGGGAACTCCAAACATATTGCTTAATTCGGTTTTGCCCCTCTAAGGGAAGTCAGCACCAACTATGATATGCCTACTTGGTGATTTGAAGAATCATTTACATCAATGACCTAATATTGGTCTTCACTTTGTTCTCTGTATTGGGAGTCTTTTGTACACTCTTGCTTTGTGTCCTCATGAAGGGTGAATTCTACCACAAAGTTTGCTATGGCCTACATAATGTCAAAATTCGCTCAATTCAACAGACCACTGAATGAGTCCTCTAGACATTCGGTCTGTGTAGGGATTTATTGAGGGGATAGAAAATCAATACAATAATGGTACGTATGAGCTTAAAAATAGTATCTGCATTTTCTTGTGATTTTCACTAATGAAAAGTACTGAATTTCTCGAATGCACGTTTGCACTCTCCATCCATTCAAATGCATTTCTAAGCACTTCGAAAAATGGGAAATATTTTTCAGTTGCTCAAATTTACTACTCATGCGATAAGGTTTTATGTTTTGATTAATTGCTAATTGCCTAATTCAAGTTCACCCCCCAAAAGAGAGCCAATGACTAAAAAGCAAACTCATCTATTCAGGGAGTAAACAACACCAAATCAAGAAACTTTCAGCATGTTATAAAAAAAATCAAAATTTAAAATAGAAGGAAAAAAAAAAAACGATCCTCTATTGTCAAGAAATATATTTAATATTATGTGCATGAAATATTTCCTCAAAGAAAAAAAAAAATTTGTGTATGAAATAATGTTTTTCTTTGTAAGTATAAAGTATGCATGAAAATACATAATAGGTAATAATATACCTTGTAAATAAAAAGAGGATTACTGTGCTTGTAAAAAAAATATATATATATATATATAACATTTTAGTCAATTAAGTTTAAAATTCACTCACATTAGACTATGCAAAATTGTATAAAAATACATGGTTGCTATAATAACTATGTAAATTTATATTGACATTATTTATTTTTACGTATCCTAGATGAATGAAGAAAATAGATAGCAGTAGTTGTGTGTAAAGAAAATTAAATAATTAAATAATTAAAAAAAATTGATATTTTAATGAAATGTAGTGTAAAATAAATAATTTGATTCAAGGTGTTTTGAAAAGTGAGTATGTAAAAAAAAAACAAAAAAATGTTATTATGCTAAGATAAACGAAAAAAAAATTGCACAAATTGATGGGAATAGTCTAACATATGGATAAGTAATATTAGGTCATGACCAGTGCAGCTTCATTTGGGTTTTGTGTTTGATTGATTAATTGAGAGCGCATTGGGTTTTATGTTTTGATTAACTGCTACTTGCTTATTTCATTGGGTTTTATGTTTGATTAATTGTTACATCACTGGTCCCGCAGTTGTAGAAACTGTCCACTATGCATATGCCAATGGTCTTTTTAAATATATATATATATATATATATAATGCAAGTAGCCAGGCTGGTAGGGAATGCAGCTTTACTTTGGGGTATAAAACCAGTAAGTAACATGTTCTTCACAATGATTGGGGAGCTCCTTATGTACTCATGTGGTATTTTCTGTTTGACTTTTAAACTGAACGTGTATGGTTGATAGGAATGTTGGATATTATAAGTGTTTCCAGTTCTAGATAATATTTATATAAGTAAAATAACCCAATATAAATCAACTCATTTTTCTTTTATTCTATTTTATGCTCTATGCTCTAACAATTGCAGTATATCATGCGTTTTTTTTTTCCTTCTATTTTAAATNGAAAAGAAAAGAAAAGAAAATTGAAAGTGCATTGGGTTTATCTTTAATGTTTGATTTGACACTTGAAACTAATTTTTGAGTGTGACGGCAATGTCAAGTTCTCTTTAATTCTGCCTAAGTAATCCCGCTCATTGGCTACAAATTACAAGTCAATAGCAAGTTTGGCGAGCATTGAATTGAACGAATCAAAGCTGAACTTTACGAATTGCCGAATCCAGACGGCTTTACTGCAGACTTACACAACTAGCCCTCTATTGTCTAATAGAGAATATTTCGAATAATTAAATTTGTGCATGAAATATTTCCTCAAAGAAAAAAAAAATTTGTGTATGAAATAATGTTTTTCTTTGTAAGTATAAAGTATGCATGAAAATACATAATAGGTAATAATATACCTTGTAAATAAAAAGAGGATACTGTGCTTGTAAAAAAAATATATATATATATATATAACATTTTAGTCAATTAAGTTTAAAATTCCCTTTTTTCTGAGCATGTAAGATGCCCACTGCCGACTCTATCGTTCTAATTGTCCTAGGGGGACCGTCTCTAATAAGCTTATTCCAAAAGAGCTAACCCAGCTGCTGGAGATGGAATAGATGGTATGTAGTGGGCCCCCAGAAATTTTAAATGGAAGCCCAGGTTGTCGAAGTATGGACTATGGATTTAAGAGTTAGCCTAGTCAAGAAACATTACAAAAATCTCACCCAATAAAAGAAAAGATCCTATGCTTTATTTGAGAAACAATATGGGAAATTTCCCCAAGTAATGTGTAAGAGGGGAGAGGATGGCTAAACAATGACATGACATGTACCTACAAAAAAATATTGTAAATTACCTTTAAAAGTGACATAACAAATAAGTCAAGAATCTTAAAACTCAAATATATTTTTTTGTGTTTTTTACAAATATAACCAGAGTTTGAATTCTCCCACCTCATTATAATTATTAATTAGAAAGAAAAAAAAAAACAGACATATTTAAGGCCTACCATTTTCAGCAGAAAAAAAAAAAAAAGGCCTACCGATTATTCTCTTGAATAGAGAAAATTAAAAGATTTAGCTAAAAGGATAACCAGAAATAAAGCCCCAGTGTAATTAGTGCATGGAGCTCATTGAAGTTTGCAAAAGTAGCTTTTACAACAGTGTTCACAGCAACAACAAAAACCTTGTTTTGAACAATTAGAAGGGTTTTTCTTTGTATTAAAAAAAAAAAGAAAAGAGTTTTTCTTTAAATTTTTTTTAAAAAAAGCTATATGTAATTTTAAAAACCTATGGGAAAGTGAAATAAAAAGGAAATTGATTCCCCCCTCCAAGCTTGTTCAAAGTACAAGCCTAAAGGAAAGGGAACGTCTCTAAAGTATAATTTACTCTATTAAAAAAATTTTCCCAACAAGCAACGCAAGAAAGACGTATAAAGTAGGGAAGACAAATGCATAGGTTTTAATACAAAAGTATTGATTATTCATTATTACAAACACCTTAATGCAAAAGAAAAAAAAAAAAAAAAAATTACTTGCCAAATGACCAAGCTGGCCACAGAAATGGCACCAAGTTTCGCCAATCCATGTTTTCTGTCCAAACCCTGGCCATGCAGCAGCAATGTCGTCATTCTTTCTACCAAGGAAGCAGTACTTTGCTATATGACCCATCTCGCCGCACCTATAGCATGGCCCAAAACAAGGACGATGAGTTTCAGCATTGCTACCAGTACTCCCGCTGCCACTGCCAGTTGCAATATTAATGGCTCTTCTCCTCCTGTCTTGAAGCAAAGTTCCACCAGGACCAGTCACGTTGATTGCTTTCAGTCTTTTTTCACGCCAATGCCCGCCCACAACGTCGAATTCGACCAGTGTGCCAGCCCGTAGACGTATGTAGCCATCAGACTTCACAGAAGAGTAGTGCACAAATATATCTTCACCACCATTGATTGGCCTTATGAAACCATAGCTCCTTTCATTGCTAAACCATTTTATAGTACCACTCCATCTTCTGTATGGTTGTGGCATTACTGGATTAACTGAAGGGAGACCTAACCACCAAAGAGAGTGTTCGTAAAAAAAATCTAACACACACATTCAGAGAAAAATCTATGTGCAGCATCTAAAGAAACTATGTTCATCCAGACTATTAAGCTTATAGATAGGCAAGAGACTCAGAAAGTAGTGAAGCATGGCAAAATAATAATAATAATACTAATAACAACAACAACAACAAATGCATGAATATTGAAATTAGGCTATATAGCATATAGGTAAGCTCATAGAATGATTAACTAGAAAATAATATATACTTCAAATTCTACCATTGGAATAAAGTGACATTAAGCAATGCACTTGTTTGGTTTACTCACTTTCGACGCTGGTGAAGCCTAAGCTTGGTTCGCAAATCCTGTTTAGCTGTAACAAACAAGTGAAATGGAGGTGCATTATTGAAAAACAATTAGAAATTCAAAAGTTTTATGTTCAATATATTAATGAAAACATCTATGTGTGTGTTTTTATATAAAATTACATAAATTCATCTAGTAGATAAATTGAGGTTCGGGTGATATTATGAATATTATAAATTTCACTAGATATCATTTACAAACTGATATATTACTAATCATTCTAAAATAAAATAAAAATGTAATTCTAGCATTCATTCATTACAATTTAAAGTTTACTAATAAGATCCATTGCTATATCAACCTGTAAAGATATATAGTAAAATGTGTAGTATTTTAGCATTTTTCTATGAGTTTCTATATACTTTGTGGCCTATTTATCCCTTTGGATTCCACATTAGTTTTCATTTATTACCTCCATTCTTTAGCTGTCATTTATTACCTCCATTCTTTCAAGCTCAAGGGACACACACATATATAAAATAAGGGCGGAATTAAAATTTCATGATTGAAGGGGCCAATTAATAATAAATATTAAAAGTATGAAGGGGAATTTGGAAGAGCATTCATATATATTTTTTCGGGTGAAAATTTTAACACAATATGTAGGTGAATATTGAATTTTTGAGAATTTGCTGGGCCATGGCCCCCAAGCTACTATGTAGTTTCATCTCTACATCCATGTAGAGTCGTAAGAAAAGACTTTTTGTTTGATGACTTTTTTTTTTTTTTAAATCTAACACACACATTCAGAGAAAAATCTATGTGCAGCATCTAAAGAAACTATGTTCATCCAGACTATTAAGCTTATAGATAGGCAAGAGACTCAGAAAGTAGTGAAGCATGGCAAAATAATAATAATAATACTAATAACAACAACAACAACAAATGCATGAATATTGAAATTAGGCTATATAGCATATAGGTAAGCTCATAGAATGATTAACTAGAAAATAATATATACTTCAAATTCTACCATTGGAATAAAGTGACATTAAGCAATGCACTTGTTTGGTTTACTCACTTTCGACGCTGGTGAAGCCTAGGCTTGGTTCGCAAATCCTGTTTAGCTGTAACAAACAAGTGAAATGGAGGTGCATTATTGAAAAACAATTAGAAATTCAAAAGTTTTATGTTCAATATATTAATGAAAACATCTATGTGTGTGTTTTTATATAAAATTACATAAATTCATCTAGTAGATTAATTGAGGTTCGGGTGATATTATGAATATTATAAATTTCACTACATATCATTTACAAACTAATATATTACTAATCATTATAAAATAAAATAAAAATGTAATTCTAGCATTCATTCATTACAATTTAAAGTTTACTAATAAGATCCATTGTTATATCAACCTGTAAAGATATATGGTAAAATGTGTAGTATTTTAGCATTTTCCTATGAGTTTCTATATACTTTGTGGCCTATTTATCCCTTTGGATTCCACGTTAGTTTTCATTTATTACCTCCATTCTTTAGCTGTCATTTATTACCTCCATTCTTTCAAGCTCAAGGGACACACACATATATAAAATAAGGGCGGAATTAAAATTTCATGATTGAAGGGGCCAATTAATAATAAATATTAAAAGTATGAAGGGGAATTTGGAAGAGCATTCATATATATTTTTTCGGGTGAAAATTTTAACACAATATGTAGGTGAATATTGAATTTTTGAGAATTTGCTGGGCCATGGCCCCCAAGCTACTATGTAGTTTCATCTCTACATCCATGTAGAGTCGTAAGAAAAGACTTTTTGTTTGATGTCAATAAGTAAACAATGGAGAATCAACATTAAATTCAACAAAATCCAAGTGAAGCAAGTGGCTAGTAAAATTGAACAAACCAAGCCCTAGGAGCTTATTTGAGATCATAGATCAACTTGTGGAGACGACAAACATAACCTAAAAATTCGGAATGAACATAACTAGGGGTTGAAACATATATACCTCACCTCACTAGAGATTATAGATCAACTTGTGCTTCGTTTTTTGCGATGGAACCATCACTGTGATGCTTCAATTTATAGACGCACTTGCATCACACAATATTTTTATCTGTTGGTGGTGAGACAAGGGACCAAGTGCCTTGTCGTTGGAGACCACATAATTAATTTATCATCCTTTACTAAACACCATTGTGAAAACTGAGAAATGTTTTTATAAATAGGTGGTTTAGTAATTGTATGGTCAATATGAGCTTTTTAGCACAAATTAGGCTTAGAAACGCCACTTACGGATAGTGTTTGTATGGGCTGTTTATTAGTGGAAGAGGTAAGATAGGTGGAGGTAGTGGTGGTGGAATAGATTCTAGTGAAGAAAGAGCTGTTAGTGCTGGTACTTGAGACGAGGTGGCAGCTGGTTTTTGGGATAAGATAGCAGCTGCTGTTTGGGATGAGGGAGTAGCTTGTGAAAGAGAGATACTGATAGGTGAATTAAGGTCAGGTGCATATGAAGGTGATATGAGTAGAACGAGGTGCGAGAATAGATGGTATAGGACAAGAATGAAGATACATAAGTGATGATAACCAAGAAGAGTAATCAATGGAGGAAGATGAGTAATGAGAATGTGTTGAAGAAGAAGAAAGAGTGTTAGTTGTAGAAAAGGAAAAGACAAGACTCATCGAACAAATATGTCTAAAAATATGTGTAAACTTGATTTGTTGTTTTATAAAAAAAAATTTAGCATTCTGAAACTGAAAATTAGCCAAAGAAAATGAACTATGTTGTAGTTTATGCTTATTATAAGGACGTAGGAAAGGATAGAAAGTACATCCAAAAGTTATAAGTTGAGATAGACCTGGTTTGGCTTGAAACATATTTTCCCATGGGGATATGAAATTAAGCACTAAAGAGGGAGGTCAATTAATCAAGAAAACTGTAATACCCGGGAAAAAAAATAAAAATAAAAAGAGGGGTATTTTTTTTTTGAGAAACAAAAGAGGGATATTTAAGTAAATTTTTTATGGGGTCAACTTTTATAATTAATATTACTAAGGGGTTTTTTAGAAAATAAGACTGAAACTTTAGTTTACATAGTCTAATTTTAAGTCAGCGTATACTAACAAATGTTTTGAGAAAAAAGACTATCCAAAATACTGAATTAAAGAAGATTTGACTGCACAATTAAAATAAGGGGGTGTTTGGTAGAGTAGTTTGAAAATTGTTGTTTATTGTTTTTTAAAATACGTGTGGGTGAAAAAGTGTATTGAAATACGTGAAATGTTGTTTAAAAATTAAAAAATGTTGTTTAAAATGGCAAACCAAACAGGGCCTAAGTGTCTAAAATTTTTTTTAATCAAATCTAAATTTTATTTAAAATTAGAGTATTTATTTTACGTAGGTATTTTAACCGATAGTAAAATTATTTAATTATTTAAAAGTTTTAACGATAAACTTTTGTTTCGGTCGATTGGACACTACTGCCGACAGATTTTTCTGTACTCATCATTTTAATATATATATATATATATATACATATATACATACATACACAAGCTCTGTTGCGATAAGATAAGCGTAGCTGGAAGTTGTAGATTTTAGGCATGAAGGATCTCAACTTTCTGCACAGTTTGGCTGTTTAAGAAACTGTGCCCGAATTGATGGAATTGGAGAAAAGCAAGCAACGGAGAAAAAAAAATAAAAAATTAAAATTCTAACAAGCATGGGTTTCGGTTTGAGGTCTGACAAGTTAAAAAAAATAAAAAAAATGAAATGAAGAAGATAAAAAGCTGAAAGTGTAGCAGACGTCCTTGTCTAGTGTGACATAGTACTATTTCTAGGTGTTATAGCCTTATCTCTAAAGGCATTAATGGTGACAGAATATATATATATATATATATTATGATTAGGTGGAATTTTGGTGTGAGATAAACAGGCAATTAAGAAATATTTTTAATAGTTATAAGTTTTTTTAAAATTATTTGATTTTTGAGTAAATTGTACTTATAAATGGTTATGTGAGATTTAAAGATTTTAGAGAAAGTATTAGGAAGTTCTTTGTGGTAAGCTAATCAAAGTAAGTAACCTTATCTTAATTGAATTTTATTCTACTTATATTAATTTATTTTTAACTACTGAAAATTATTTATAATTGTTAGAATTTTTATTTCTATTGTATTACATTGTGATGCCCCAATTTAATTAATTGTGTAATGTGTGTGGATGTGTGATAAGTCCCACATCGAGTATTTACTGGATAGATCTGAACTTTATTAACAATAACAATGAGCCTCAATTGTGACTAATCCTTTTGAGATATAATGCAGATGTGGCAAGTGCTTTCCCTTGGGTCGTTACATATGATATCAAAGCTGGCCCGGTAACCCTATGTGGGCTCAGAGACATTACCCCACAAAGTGAGCCCTAACGAGGATGTTAGGGATTTAAGTGGGGGAGATTGTGATGCCTCAATTTGATTGATTGTGTGATATGTGTGGACGTGTGATGAGTCCCACATCAAGTATTTACTGCGTAGATCTAGGCTTTATTAACAATGTGGCTAGCGCTTTTTCTTGAGTCGTTATAAAAACAAATGTGGATACTGAGGGTAGCAACTTGTTATGAGATATCATCGTTAAGGCTACTTGAATCTTAATTATATGTCTATGTTTTCTTTCCACAACCATTTTTTTGTGTAGTATGGGAATATGAAAACTCGTGAAGAACATTATTTAAAGAGTAGAATCGTTGAAACTCATTTTTTAGTATATTTTCCACCACAATCTACGTGAAGGACTTGCATTTTGGTGGAAAGTTTTTATTTTTTATTTTTTTTTATGTAGTAATTTCGAAGCGCATAAATGTAGTCAGGATATTATATTTATGTTTTATCAAGAAAGCCCAAGCAAAAGTAAAATTATCAACAACTGTAAGTAATATTTGAATCCATTATATGAGGTGGGGCAGGAGTCATCAGTATGCAAGTTTATGCACCTTGTCACTGAGGCAATGCTTACAGGGTAAGAACCAACTTTGAGATTTATTTTGTAAGACCTAGACATATTATATACTGCAAAATCTATGATTTCTTAGTTGGAAGATGAACAAAATCTTGAGTAAAGGCATTGACACCCTAGCAGGAAGTTATGGTAGTTAATATAATACACAAGAACACCACTTAACCTAAAAGTTTGAGCCAATAAATTTGGTTTGACTATGTTATATAAACCATTCAATCTTGTCATTATTATTCAATGTGAAACTTTATTTACACGTATAAACCCAACATTTTATTTATTAGATTGTTTACATTGTCCTTGAGAAATGAGTAGAGGATTCACAAGTTCTAGTGATGAAACCACTCTACGTATCTTTGTGAATTGGTGCCTCTAGAGAATATAGCTTTTATAGTACAATGTTACCAACATAGATTAGACATTAATTGTAAAGGATATTTTTATACAATTGGCATATCATTTGACAAAACGCATTTTACTTGTATTTGGGTAAATCTAAGTAGGTTCAAGATGATCATTACAAATGCTTACATTGAATACATGAAGATTACTCAAGAACTGCTTAAGAAAAGTGCAATATGGTTTTGATACCTCTTCGATAGAAGCTCAATCTGTCGAGATTCATTAAAGCTCAACACATGTCTCGATCTATCAAGCTTACGAGATTCAGACTATAGACAGCAACATTTTTATTCTAAAAGGCTATTTGTTTATGGATTTGTATAATCCTTATTGGACTAGGATAGCCCAAGGTTTGTGTATACCTATTCAGAATAGGAGAGACCATTGAGCTCCTATTTAAACAAGGAGGTGGAAAAAGAAAAACCAAACTCTAGAGAGTTTCATAAGGTTTTTTTTTTGAAACCCCAGCTTCCTCCTCCTACAAAAAAAGAGTTCTTGTTGCGTTTCTTGTACACCTTTGAGTTCTGTAACCAAACAAGTCTCTCACTCCATCATTGAAGATCTTATTGGTGTTTCTATGTGAAGTTATTGCAAATCAATTACATCAATCAAAGGGTTGCTGTAGAGTTAGTCACGTACTGGGCTTCATGCAAAAGAGTTAGTCACATATTATGATCCTTGCATAATTGGTTAGTCACGTACTGGGATTTGTGCATTGAATGGAAAGATTGCTGCTACAATACAAATCCAATTAGGTATTGGAGTAAGGGTTATAGTTGGTATTTCGGGATAGACCAAAGAGTTTAGTAAGATTTTTTATACTTGTAACCACTTGTGATTGATAATAGTGGATTTTAGGGAGTGGTGACTTTAAAATTACCTAGTGGAGTTTTGTCTCGATAGTTTTTCTCATTCGTAAACAAATCACCTATGTTAAATTTTTTTTTCCGCTTGCAATTTGTATAATTGGTGATTTGTTTGTAGTTGTACTACCAGGCTATTGCATGAAATTTGATCTAATTAATTATCTTGGGTAATTAATTAATTAATTGTAAGGGATCAATTCATTTTAACCCCACAAACATGTTAGAAATGAGCTGCAGTGGGGCTTGTGAAGAAAGATTGTTAGGTATATGTGAGCAAGATGTGGTGTTCGAAGAAGAAGAAAGCTTGGATCTGAATAGAAAATATATAGAACAAGAAATACAAAGAAGAAAGAAAGGGAAAAGCATGTTGCACACACCGTGTGTAAACACAACCAATTATTACTAAAAACGTGATTTTAAGTCATGATTTCAAACTTTGAAAAGTCACATTTCAGTTGTAATGAGCGGTGTGTATAACATACATGGCCTAGAAAGACATGATCTGTATTCTATTCTCTATTCTCTCCACTAGCTTCGTCAACCTCGAGAATTTATTTACAAAAACAGTCCATGTTAATTCTCTTCTATCTCTTTCACTTTCTTTCTCATATTTTTTTAATATACGAACTCATGGATATCTTTACTAATAACTAATATACGAAATTCTAACAACATATGCAAGAAAGCTGACCTTTGTAAAAGCAGTTGCGAGATCATGATCATCAACTTTGTATGAACACTCGCCTTTACCCTGCAAACATGAAGAAAAAGGCAAAACAAAAATGTTCAATTCTCAACCACACATATAATACCAGCATTCTTAGATACTTTGTATTTCAATGATTTTGTAGGTGTGGAAAGATGAAAAAAGTTAAATAAAAGACTTATATATATTCATTACAAAAGTAGTAGAAGTTGCAGATTTTTATTGTATACTCCAAGAGTATGTTCCCTTCCTCTCACTTAGAGGTGGGTCCCATTGTGAGTGAAACATACCCCTCTATGAAAGGGAATAAGTATATTTCCGGAATACATAATAATTTTTTTGAGATTGTAAATGTAAAAGTCAAATTAATAATATTTACACAAACCAAACAGGGTCCATACCGTTTTATTCATACTATTTTCCGGTAACAATAATACAAGATTTTTTTTTTTTTTGGGTAGAAATAATAATATAAGATGGGTACATGTCATGTCACATCTATATATATTTCATAGACTAGCTTTATTTTGGACTTAATCGTTCCTTGCTCTATATAATTTATCATCACTGTAGAAGATATAATAAACATTAAACAACAGTTCGGCCAAAAAAAAAAAAAAACAATTAACAGAAATTATTCAAGCTAATATAAGTTAGCATGCATATCGGAAGATGAAGATCTAACCTTGTGTTTTTCAGATGATGGGAATGTCTCATATTGAGACCCCTCAAATGGAGCATCATCCATTTCATCCTCGTCTTTCAGTTCGTCCTCTATTACACTCTTTCCAAAAAACTCATACTGTATTGCATCAAATGATAAATCTTCTGCTGCTTCTGCATAACAACAGTTGAAAACATGTCAAAAATTCAGAATATAGTGTAAGTTGAACCATACACAACATATCAACTTCCCATTCACTATGTTGTCATAAGTACGTATATATACTAAATTTTAGCATATTCCGGCCACCTCTATTCTCCGCTCCTCTTCCACTTTCCTCCATTCCAAACTTACTAAAACCCTCGGTGCCTATTGTTCTAGATTATTCATATTCCATGTTAATCTGACTAAATTAAGTAAAAAGCAGTCTCTACACCTATCGGTGATCTAATTAAGCGGGGGATTAGGACTTATAATCATCAGAAGAAACAAAAATATAAAAGATGTTATCGCGGTAGCTAGTGTTTACAGTAAAAAGTAGATTTATGTATATAATTATAATTATAATTTGAAAGTTGAAGCTAACTTGAGTCATCCTCATGACCAGGATCCGAAGCAGATGAACCACCAATATTTCCAGCTCTGAAGTCTTCCATATTAGGAAAGGAAGTTGGAGAAATAAAAAAAAAAAAAAAACAATTAACAGAAATTATTCAAGCTAATATAAGTTAGCATGCATATCGGAAGATGAAGATCTAACCTTGTGTTTTTCAGATGATGGGAATGTCTCATATTGAGACCCCTCAAATGGAGCATCATCCATTTCATCCTCGTCTTTCAGTTCGTCCTCTATTACACTCTTTCCAAAAAACTCACACTGTATTGCATCAAATGATAAATCTTCTGCTGCTTCTGCATAACAACAGTTGAAAACATGTCAAAAATTCAGAATAGTGTAAGTTGAACCATACACAACATATCAACTTCCCATTCACTATGTTGTCATAAGTACGTATATATACTAAATTTTAGCATATTCCGGCCACCCTCTATTCTCCGCTCCTCTTCCTCTTTCCTCCATTCCAAACTTACTAAAACCCTCGGTGCCTATTGTTCTAGATTATTCATATTCCATGTTAATCTGACTAAATTAAGTAAAAAGCAGTCTCTACACCTATCGGTGATCTAATTAAGCGGGGGATTAGGACTTATAATCATCAGAAGAAACAAAAATATAAAAGATGTTATCGCGGTAGCTAGTGTTTACAGTAAAAAGTAGATTTATGTATATAATTATAATTATAATTTGAAAGTTGAAGCTAACTTGAGTCATCCTCATGACCAGGATCCGAAGCAGATGAACCACCAATATTTCCAGCTCTGAAGTCTTCCATATTAGGAAAGGAAGTTGGAGAAATAGCTAGAGGAAATCGAAGAGATTGAAACTTAAGAGGGTTCCCTTAAGAAAGAAATCTGGAGCACTGTTTAGGAATGGAAGAATTGCAAGAAAAGAATCTAGGAGTTCATATAGGGAGAGCTTTTGAAGCAGCTGACAAGTAGTCAAAGAGTAATGAAATTGTATTTGCCATTTTGGTAAGAAAATCTGTATTTCATTATTACATTTTATCATCCAGCAGCTTCATATGCATGCATATGTTCTAGCCTTTTACGGCCACGTGTTCATATATAAAACGATGAAAAATGAAAAATCTAGTAGAGATTCAAGTTTTTGTTGTGGAAACAACTAGTTCTTTCAATGCATTGCTTGAATTCATTAATGGCCTTCTTATCCATGAAGAATCAACGGTTATTTTGCCTTTAAGAAAAGAGATTTGGCTTATCTTTTTTACGTAGGACACAATCACTAGGCAACCTATGATACTCCAAATTGGATTGTTTGAGAGTATGTTATGTGGGTGTATAATAAGTCTTACTATGAGTGTTAACTAGTTAGATCTTAGGTTTATAAGTGCTTGCGAAGTATTCCCAAGTCAACTTGCTAGTACGCTCATGTGTGTCTAGTAATTTCCTCGAGAATTTACAAAAATTTGATTGTTCATTGAACATTAAAAAAAATTAATATAATTGTCAAATTATTAATTCAAAAATCTCTATAATTGTTAGGTTATTAATTCTTTAGTTTTGGCTTCGAAATAAACAAAAAGGTGAGTGCAGCATTCCCAATAAGCGTTTTGGCTTTGTAACAAACAAAAAGGTAAGTGCAGCATTCTCGAGGAGTTGTTAGTGATATTTTGGAGTAAGGTGCGGCATTTCCGGGGGGTTGTTGGTAATATTTAATTCGGAGAGAGATGGGGGACGATGTTAAGTTTGCAAGGCCATTATGGGCTGAACCACCAAAAATTATTTTATGAGACAGTCTCATATGACTTCTCTCTCACAATATGTGGGAACCACATGTGATACATTCTTCAAGGCCACACACATGTTACAATGGCAAGTATAATGGAAAACAAAGTTGTAAGGCGAAGCAAATCTAAAACAATTGCTTCAAATTTGGATTACTTTTTTGCAACATCCCACCTAATACTTCTTTTTTCCTTAAAACTAGCTAAACAAAGTTGATGTTAAAACCACAAAAAAAAAATAATAATAATTTATTTTCCTTCCAAATAAGATGTTTATTAATGTTTACCATTATTTTTTTATTTGAAAAAAGAAAAAAACTCCATAATCATAAAATTATTAAATCTTTAGTTTTGACTCCAAAACAAATAAAAAGGTACATGCAGCACTCACAAGAAGTTAATTTTTTGGAGGGAGGTGAGGATGACGCTAAGTTTGCATGGCCATTATGGGTTGGGCTACTGAAAATTATCTTATGAGACAGTCTCAAAAGATCTCTCTTCACAATATGTGGGACCCACATGAGGTACCTCTTCTTGAGCCACACACGGTTTACAATGACAATTACAATGGAAAGTAAGGTTGTAAGGCACTGGTGGCAGCTCCACATGCAAGCCAGGGTGGCAACCCCACTTGCCAAAAAATAATTATATGCTAAACTAACCTTTTATGATCACCTTAATAAAAATATTGGACACCCTGACTTGAGAATTACAAAAATTTGGGTTCAATAAAAATAAAAGCAATGCTACATTCACAAAACTTTTCACAATAATTTCATAATAAATCCAATGTGGTAAGCTATTATTAATTCTAATTTGGTTCTGATACTGATATTATTTTTTTACCCACCAATAACAGTTTTTTGCATAAGATTTATTCTAAAAATGTTGTGGACATAGTATTACTTTAAAATTAATTCTGCCCCCTAAAACATATTACTTAATCATTTTTTTAAAAGGCTTAAATAACAACAATAAATATTAACCCAAATAACACCAAACAAAAATCAAACAAAAATAAGACAAGACAAGACCAAACAACAAGTGAACAAATTATTCAACAAAAAGATAAAAATCGCTAATTTTTTAAATTTGTAACTCATTCAACCTATTCAATAATTAAAATAGCTCATAATTTCATTTTTCCTTAAAAAATTATATTAAGAAAAATATTGTGGTTGTGAGTTCTCCTTGATTGTGACGATAGTTATACTTTTTTTAGCTTTACAGTCGCAATAATTTTGCTCTCCTTACTTCTTAGTGACTCGACTCGCAGTTGTAATAAGGAAGTGGAATAAGGAGGTGTTTGGTCTTGTTAGAGAGAGAATTAAAACCATACAAGCTAATATTGTTGAAATTCAACAGAAATCTCCCACTAAAGAAAATCTGGAGCTAGAGGCATCTTTAAATCTTGAACTTAATGATTGGTTGACCAAGGAGGAGTTGAGATGGATGCAGAAATCTAGGGAATTGTGGTTAAGAGAGGGTGATAGGAATTCGAGATTCTTTGACTTATCTACCCTCATTCGTAGGAGAAGAAATCGTATCTCAGAAATTAAATTGGATGATGGATCTTGGATCAATAATAGTGCTGACATCCAAGACTATTTTGAAAGAAGTTTTAGTGCCCTATATCAGTCTAGTAATCCTCAAATCCTTGGTATGTTGGAGAACTTAATTATTCCCTATATCTCTGAAGAAGAAAATGTTGAGCTTTGTAGAATACCTACTAGGGATGAAATTAAAAAGGTGGTTTTTGGGATGAAATCCTTAAAGGCCCCAGGCCTTGATGGCTTCCCTACTATTTTTTACAAACATTATTGGGGAGTTGTGGGGGATCAAATGGTGCTTGCGACGCAAAGTTTTTTTTTTGAAATGGCTGGATGTTAAAAAGCTTCAATCAAACATACATATCTCTCATACCAAAGAGACTTGGGGCTTGCAATTTTAACCATTTCCAACCTATTGGTCTATGCAATGTGTGCTACAAAATTATAACAAAAATACTTGTTAGTAGGCTTAGGCCGCTATTGATTAGATTAGTGGATCCAGCCCAAGTAGCTTTTGTCCCTAATAGATGTATCACAGAGAACATGATCCTTGCTCAAGAGATAGTTCATAGTTTCAAGCTTATAAAAAAGAAGAAAGGTTTCTTGGGGATAAAACTAGATTTTCAGAAGGCGTATGATAGAATGGAATGGAGCTTCTTAATGAAGGTGCTTAAAGCTTTTGGTTTTAGTAATAAGTTTTCTAATTTAATTTTTCAATGCATCTCTACTGTTCAATATTTCTTGTTGCTAAATAGGGGAATTGGTCCAAACTTTATTCCTAGTCATAGCCTCAGACAAGGGGATACTCTCTCTCCGTATCTATTTATTCTTGGTAGTGAGGTTCTTATAAGGCTGATCAATAGAGAGGTGGATCGGAAAATCATATCTCCAGTGAAAGTGGCCTACAATGCTCCTGCTATTTCAAAACTTTGCTACGCGGACGATGTTATCCTTTTCTGCAAAGCTAAGACTTCTAAGCTTGCCTCGCTCAAGATGTGCCTGGAAAAATACTGTTCTTGGTCTGGTCAATTAATTAGTGTGGAGAAGTCTGGTGTCTTCCCTTCTAAGGGTGTTAGCTTTCAGTTTCTCAACCAAATAAAATGTTGGTGGGGTCTTAATTCTCTCCCTCAATGTACCTCCTATCTTGGTGTTCCCTTGTTTTTATCTAAGTGCAGATCCTAAGACCTCAAGATGGTGAAAGACAGGTTAGTGAGCAAGCTTAGTGGCTGGAAAAGTAAAAATCTATCTTGGGCAGGAAGAGCAACTCTAATTAAATCTGTTGCTCAATCCATTCCAACATACACCATGGCGGTCTTACAATTCCCCAAAAATTTATGTGACCAACTGGATGCGGTGGTTCGAAGGTTTTGGTGGAATCCTAAAACGGAGTCTAAGCATTATTGGACTCCTATCTCTTGGTCTTCTCTATGTAGACCTTTGAAGGAAGGTGGTTTGGGCTTTAGGAAATCTTGAGAGTTCAATCAGGCTCTCCTTTCAAAACTTGCTTGGTGGGTGTTGTCTGGTAAGAACTGTCTTTGTGTTAATGTTCTTGGAGGTAAATACAAAATTAGAAATAATTGGCTGTCCCATTTCTCTCGAGGTAACTCTTCTTCAATTTGGAAAAGTTTAGGAGGAGTAAAGCACATTTTCTCAAATACAGCTTGTATGTCTGTTGGTGATGGTAACTCAATAAGAATTTGGGATGACCCTTGGATTCCAGATCTACAGGGCTTTATTCCTAAGCCTAAAAATGGGGTTAATCCGGATGAGATATTGCTGGTTTCTCAACTTCTAAATTCTGATCATAATGCCTTGGATATTCATAAGTTGAAGCACTGGTTTGAGGACTCAGAAGTTGAATTAATATTAAAAATTCCATTATCTTCTTGTGTTGTTGAGGATAAGTGGACATGGACCCCCACAAGCTCGGGAGATTTGACAGTTAAATCTGCCTATTGGTTTTGTTAGGGTTTCTCAGCTAGTCAGCCACCTGAGCCTCTTTGGCATCATCTTTGGAAATCCAATCTTCATGAAAGGCTTAAAATGCTAATTTGGAGAATTGCAGCAGATTGTTTGCCTACTAAAGCCAATTTAGCTAGATGTTTGGATATTGGAGATGTGCTATGTCCTCTATGCAAGGCAAAATGTGAGTCCTCAATCCATCTTTTTGCTCTATGTCCGGTGGCAAAGGCTCTTTGGTTCAACAGTAAGTGGGGAGTAAGGTCTAATGCTCTTGGGTTTTCCTCAACCTTAAAGCTTGTTCATTTTTTTTTTCTTCCCCCCTTTTTTAAATAATTTGAATCTTGAGCAGAAAAATGAATTTTGGTTGTATGGAGCTGTTCTTTTTGATGGAATCTGGAAATTTAGGAATCAAGTTCTTTTTGAAAATATACATTTTAGTATTGATGACTTATATGCTAATATTGGAAGGCTCCTTGCTGAATTCAAGAATTCTAGACCTGTTGAGGTGGTTCCTGTGGGTCCTAAGGAGCGGCTTCATGATTGGTCTCCTCCTAGGAGATTCTTAATTAAAATTAACGTGGATGCTGCAATTGGGCCAAAATTTTCTGCTGTTGCTGTTATGGCGAGAGATTGGAGAGGGAAGTTGGTCTTTGCTTGCTCTCAAAAGGTGAATACCATTTTCCCTCTTCAAGCTGAAGCTTATGCAATGAAATGGGCTTTGTTGTTGGCAGCCAAGTTAGAATTTGAGGGTATTTACATTGAGTCTGATTCTAAGATATGCTGTGATGCTCTTACGATTTCTAGTCAAGCTTCACCTTGGAGGATTAGATCTATAGTTTTGGAGATGCAGGTTCTGCTTTCTGAGTTGTCTAATGTTTTTGTAACTTGGGTTCCTAGATCAGCCAATGTGGCTGCCCATTATCTAGCAAAGTGGTCATTGTCTTGTAATTTGTTTGGTTCTTTTGATTTTGGTTGCTGCCCCCTAATTTTGCTTGTGTTGTTTGGGGTGATTTTAGCAGCTAGTGTGTTTTATTTTGTATCTTTTTTTCTTGTTAATATAGAATTTTCCTTCATCAAAAAAAAAAGTATCTATTCTTTACCCTTATAAATTTAAAGAGCTATAAATTTTGATCGATCAAAATTGTATGAAAAAAAATTCTTGAGAGTTCTTGACATTTGTGTGTGTGTGTTTGTGTGTGTATATATATATATATATATATATTTCACTGACTAGCAAACTACTTAGTTGTGGTTGGTTGACTATTTCATTGACTTGGGGTTCTTTCTCATAAGTGGTATGCCTATATCTTGCACTCACATGCACTATACCCATATACATATGTGTTAATAGCTTTTGGCAAAAATCTCTCTCTCTATTACTAAATATAGGGTTTTTAAGGCCAAACGATAGCAAGCTATTAGACTTGGACATGCGGATCTGAGATTGCTACCAATTCCAACTTATTGATCCAAAGTTGCATAGAACAATCCAAATTGAGACAATCTTCCTGAATTCGCTTCATCTTACAACCTTGCTTTCTATTAAAATTGTCATTGTAACACGTGCATGACCTAGCTCGTAACGGCCATGCAAACTTAACGTCATCCCCACCTTCCTCTAAAATATCATTGACAACTCTTTGTGAGTGTCACACACACTTTTTTTGTTTAGTTGGAGCCAAAACGAAAGAAGTAGTAATTTGACAATTATGGAGATTTTTTTAAATAACAAAAATAATGCTAAACATTAATAAAGAGCTTATTTGGATAGAGAATAAATATTTTTGTTATAAAGTTGAATTTGTTGAGTTAGTTATAAGGAAAGAAGAAGAAAGAGGTGGGATGTTGCACAGAACCATCCAAATTGAGGCAATCTTCCCTTACAAACTTGTTTTCCATTGTAATTTTCATTGTGAAACATTCGTGGCCTAGCCTATAATGACTGTGCTAAATTAATGTCATCCAACCTTCACAATATCACTGAGCGCTCCTTGTGATGATTGCCAACCTTCACACGCACCTTTTTGTTTGTATTGAAGCCAAAACTAAATAATTAATAATTTGACAATTATAGAGATCTCTTTAGTGACAAAAATACTGCTAATTAATAAAAATCTTATTTTCATGGAAAATAATATTTTTGTTATAAAATTAACATTATTTAGTTAGTTTTAAGGAAAAATGAAGTAAGAGGTTCGATGCTGCATAGAACAATCCAAATAAAGGCAAACTTTCAATTGCAATTGTCATTGTAACACGTGTGTGTCTTGGCTTATATAATGACCATGCAAACGTAACGTCATCTCCACCTCCCTCCAAAATATCACTAACAGTTCCTTGTGAGTTCCACACACACCCTTTTGTCTATTTCAGAGCCAAAACTAAAGATTTAATAATTTAACAGTTATAGATTTAAAAAAAAAATGAAAAAGTAACTGCAAACATTAATGACATATTAATTATTTGTATGGAAAATAAATATTTTTGTTATAAAATTAACTTTTTATTTTATTTTTTATTTTTATAGTTTTAAGGAAAAAAGAAGCAAGATGTGAAATGTTGTAGAGGACAATCCAAATTTGAGGCAACCTTCTTGGATTTGCTTGGACTTACAATAGTGGCAGCTTTACGAATTCTTTTTTTAGGGTGGTCACCAAGAAATTTTAATTCTATAAAATCTAACAAAGTAATAACTTGAATATATCAATGTCACAAAAAAAAAAAGCATAAATTACACGAAGTATTTACCTCACTACCAAGAATAAATAGATACGGAGAGAGAGTATCCCCTTGTCTGAGGCTATGACTAGGAATAAAGTTTGGACCAATTCCCCTATTTAGCAACAAGAAATATTGAACAGTAGAGATGCATTGAAAAATTAAATTAGAAAACTTATTACTAAAACCAAAAGCTTTAAGCACCTTCATTAAGAAGCTCCATTCCATTCTATCATACGCCTTCTGAAAATCTAGTTTTATCCCCAAGAAACCTTTCTTCTTTTTTATAAGCTTGAAACTATGAACTATCTCTTGAGCAAGGATCATGTTCTCTGTGATACATCTATTAGGGACAAAAGCTACTTGGGCTGGATCCACTAATCTAATCAATAGCGGCCTAAGCCTACTAACAAGTATTTTTGTTATAATTTTGTAGCACACATTGCATAGACCAATAGGTTGGAAATGGTTAAAATTGCAAGCCCCAAATCTCTTTGATATGAGAGATATGTATGTTTGATTGAAGCTTTTTAACATCCAGCCATTTCAAAAAAAAAACTTTGCGTCGCAAGCACCATTTGATCCCCCACAACTCCCCAATAATGTTTGTAAAAAAGAGTAGGGAAGCCATCAAGGCCTGGGGCCTTTAAGGCTTTCATCCCAAAAACCACCTTTTTAATTTCATCCCTAGTAGGTATTCTACAAAGCTCAACATTTTCTTCTTCAGAGATACAGGGAATAATTAAGTTCTCCAACATACCAGGGATTTGAGGATTACTAGACTGATATAGGGCACTAAAACTTCTTTCAAAATAGTCTTGGATGTCAGCACTATTATTGATCCAAGATCCATCATCCAATTTAATTTCTGAGATACGATTTCTTCTCCTACGAATGAGGGTAGATAAGTCGAAGAATCTCGGATTCCTATCACCCTCTCTTAACCACAATTCCCTAGATTTCTGCATCCATCTTAACTCCTCCTTGGTCAACCAATCATTAAGTTCAAGATTTAAAGATGCCTCTAGCTCCAGATTTCCTTTAGTGGGAGATTTCTGTTGAATTTCAACAATATTAGCTTGTATGGTTTTAATTCTCTCTCTAACAAGACCAAACACCTCCTTATTCCACTTCTTTAAATCTTTTTTTGTCTCCTCCAATTTTCTTGCAAGTCTAAACCCATTAGAACCCTCTACATTTGCCTGCCAAGCATTTTCCACCACCATTCTACTCCTTTCATCCTTAGTCCACATTGCTTCAAATCTAAAAGGGCGGTTGAGATTTACAGGCTCCAGATGAGTATCAAGCAAAATAGGATTATGGTCTGAATTTGCATTTGACAGATGCTTAACTCCAGCCTTGGGGAAAAGAGTTTGCCATTCTCGATCACATAGGCATTGATCAAGGCGTTTCCTAATATTTGCTAAACCTTCACGCCTATTTGACCAAGTGAAAGCCGGCCCATTAAAACCGAGATCGATAGCTCCAGTGTTTGTCATGAAGTCTCTAAGGCAATTAATAAAACTTTCAGGGATAGAGCGTCCACCCCTTTTTTCATCTGCCCTTTTAATGCAGTTCAAGTCCCCAGTGACTAACCAAGGTCCCGAAAAGGAGCGCACCATATTCTCAAGCATCTCCCAGAAAATTATCCTTTTATTTCTCCTACAAGGCCCGTAAATAGCAAAAATCATCCATGGCGAATTGGGAGGGTCCGAATACACAAGAGTAGTAATCATATTTTGATCAGAATACACAACTTCCAGCTCCACCCCCAAACTCCAAAATAAAGCAAGACCACCAGCACGACCCACTGGCTCCACACAAAAATAATCTGCAAACTTCAGTCTAGACTTGAGTTTATTTATTCTTGGAGATTTGGATTTAGTTTCTGACAGGAAGACTAACTCCGAATTAGAATCACGGATAAGCTCCCTAAGACCCCGAACTGTCGGAGCTTTGCCTGCACCCCGACAGTTCCAAGCGAGGGTCCTCATAAAAATGTAGGGGCAAGACAACAACACCGATTCAATAAGAGACAAGACTGATGAGCAGACAATACCAACCCCAATAACCACAAAAATAAACCAGATAAAACCATTGAAAATAGGAGAAACAGGGCACTTACTTAGCTGAAACTCGGAATATAAGCTAAACAGATAGCGACCCACTTCCGAACTGATTCCAATGATAAAGTTCATTCACTGGTGATGCCCGCATCGAATCCAGCTAGACAAAGTTAGACAACTAAAGAGAAGATATGGGTTAGGTAGATGATCGTAATGAATTGAGTTTGGGGATAAAATTAGGGATTTCCGAATCAATAGAAAAGATCCCACAATAAAAAATGGAAGATGAGACCCACCCGCTGGTGGAAGAGAACAGCCACACGGAGGTGGAGAATACCCACCCAAAATGGTGGAGGAGGCCACACGGTGGTGGAAGAAGAACCCACACAAAGTGTGAAAGAGAGCAACTCCTACAAGGGAGAGGAAAGCCCAACTATGTATTAAAGCAACCATAATACTAGGGTAAACAATAGATACAACTCTTGTGATCTACCCTTAGAATATGAATCTATGTTTATTTTGTGACCTCCCATGTTTTGCATTATAGGGTATTTCCATTAACTTCAATGAAATTTGGTAGTGTGGCAAGCTCTAATAAGTAATAACACTCATTTAAATTTTCAGTGTATTATTTGGTGCATGTAGCAAGATTTCATTTATTTTTCCTAGTGAAAACCACGCATGTAGATGGGCTGGAAAATAGATCTCTCTTGGGCTAAGCAAATGAATTGTAATTCACAACTGAAAAAGAATGAGTATCTGGGCCGCATGAAAATCGATGATGAGAACAAGCCTCAATGGGTAATAAAAGGCTTATTTACTGGACTAAAGTATGCAAGTAAAAGATTTTAGAAGGAAGTGTATATCCCTAAATTATGGACAATTAGACACTATTCGCCAATTTAGAACTTAATTCCAACAAACAAAAGGAAATATTACTGAGAGTGCATCATCCCCCTCAAGAATTAAGTTTGTAACACCCATAAGAGTATGACAAGCCTCAGAAATAACCATGAGCACCACCTTCTTCACCCGAATAGCTTTATCACCTAGTGTTAGCTTATTAATTTGCACTAATAATTTTTCCCAACGAATCTCTCCCAGTGAACTCATCCAATTTGAATGAAGGAAGAGTAGAGTAAAATTGGCCAGAAATTAGTTCTACTCCATCCAAACTGACCATAAAACAAATCAGCTTCATTAAATAGGCAAATTCCATTTCACAGCATTAGACTGATTTTTATTTTTGGCTTGATACCAGACTTAGAGGTGCATTCTATAAACGTTGTTTACATGTCAAGCAAGGTAGTCCATATCAGCAATCAGTCATTTTAGGATTCCAAAAGACTTCTATTTACCGATTTAAGGGCCTTTGAGTTAGAGAAGCGCTCCATTTGGTCCCGCAAATGGGCTTGAGTGTCCAAACTTTTGGGAAAGAGATGGAGGGATTTGAATACACAAGGTAGTCCATATCAGTTTTGTTTTTCTTTTCTATATAAATAAGGTTGTGCATGCGTGTGTTTGTTTGTTTTTTTTTTTTTTTTTTTTTTTTAAGATTTACACAAATCACCATAAGAAGTAGGAATAAAGGCCAGGCCTTAGTGGGATAGCAAGTGTCTTTTACAAAAACAACAGGTTGTAAATGAGTCTTTCTTTGCCTCTGAAATGACAAGTATGCAATCTGATGTCTCTATTGGATTCAAGTCCTAGAATAAGCCTCTTCAAAAACTATCAGGGTAAGACTATCTATCAATCACCTCTCTTATATCCCACAAAAGTGGGAGTTTTAAGCACCAGGTACTCTAAGAAGTAGCAATGCTTGTTTCTGTTATATAATGGTAAAGATGAACACAAATAATAGTTAATCAGGATTTAAAAGCTAATTCAGTTTGAGCACTGCAGACAGTTTCGATTTCTTTAATCTCAGCTAATGTCATATGAGTCCTACAAAATTCTTTACAAGCTGATACGAGATTCTGGACAGCTTGGTTTGACAATTCGGTTCTGTTAGTATGGATGCTAACCTCTTGTATCAACCGAAAAAGAGCATCCTTACGAAACCTGTGAGCATTTTCCTCAAGCAAATTCAACCATGCCGAATTAGAGATTGCCTGCAGCTCAGGCATGGAATGACTAGTTATACAGGCGAGGGCAGCCATATAGTCATCATTCTCCAGCTTCATGCAAAACTTTTCTTTGACAAGGGCAGGTGGTGGAGTCCTATCTGCCTTGGTCAAGTGATTCCAAGTTGTTTCCAGTAACACTCCCTGGCAATTATGCATAGCTCCCACCAATGAATAAAAATAAAACTGAAGATTAAATTAAACTCCAAACAAGGAGATTTTCTTTTCCTAGTATTCTACAAAGGGGAAACACCAAGTGACATGCAGTGCGAGAGACATTTTGGAGATTCTAGTTATGCCAGACCCATTTGGGAGATTCTGGTTGATGATTAAACATCTCATTCTGGAACTCACATCTGTGTGTAAGCATGCATGCATGTGCACAAAAATAAGAACAAAATAAATAAAAAGGCCACGAGAGACACCCAAGTCCGTATGTAAAACTCCATAAACACTCTTGAATGATGTAGGTAATTTTTTTTTTTGTTTTTTTGAAAAACATATAGATAAAATATTTAAGAGTTAGTATATATATGAAGAGTATATAATCAGAGATCTTTTTTTCCTGGTATGATAACAAACAAACAAACAAACAAACATGTATGTTTGTGCATCGGTGTGCAAGATTTTTTGTAGGGAATATCTTTGATAATAAATTTCCAACATAACCCAAAACCAAAGTTTAGACCCTTACATTACCATACTATCAGTTTCACTTTTTCTATTCTTTCAGTGTTAGTCCAATATTATAGTTTCTTTGTTCTTTTCATTTTAATTGGCAGCATATCTAGATATCCCTGAAAGTTTAATTACTCCCTGTTACTTTCATAGCACTTAATGAACATACACTCTGCTTACAATAGAAATTGAACTAAATCTAATATCTTGGACATAGAGAATCAGATTTGGGTTTTTAAAAAATATTATTTGTTTGTTTTTACTATTATATTTATATATGGAAAATGTTCCATTCGCTCCAATGGGTAAACACCATAACACATAAGTATTATGCCCCATAAAAAAAAAAATTTAAAAATTAAAAAATTAAAAAAAAATAATAATAATAAAATAATTATGCCCCATAAAAAAAAAAATTTAAAAATTAAAAAATTAAAAAAAAATAATAATAATAAAATAAATAAATAAATAAATAAAAACAGCAGTAACCATGCCTTACTCTCAAAATTTCAGGGTGGGCTATGGATCCTCAATCAACTAATCAAAGTCAGCCACAGATTATTTCCACCATTATATTCTATCCTAAGCATTAACCTTATGCCATGAAATGAAATAAAGGGGGGAAGGGAAGATACCTTTACAGCTCCAGAAGCATTTAATATCATCCGAAGATGACGTTTTGCATTGAAGTGAAAACCATGGTGCAGCATCCCTCTGTAAATATTCTCAAAATCATCCCACCTTTTTTCTGCAATGCATGCATCCAACATGGTGTTGAATGTGTAGATATCTGGTATCACACGAGCCCTATAATCAGATTTCCTGCTGATATGGTTCCTATCCTCTGACATCATATTGAACAGCTTTTTAGCTTCTTCAAACATCCCATGTTCTAGGTAAGCTTTCAACATTATATTACAACTAACAAGATTTGGGGAGCAAAAGTTCTGCATTTCTTTGAAAATGTAAGCTCCATCTTCAATGTTTCCCGAGTCAATACAAGCTTGAATTAAGCCAGTGTAAGTCACTACTAGAGGCTTATTTGCGACCTTACATATTTTCTCCATCTGTCAAAATAATGAACGTGAAAAATGTGATCAAACTCTCAGGTGCAACCATGAATGAATTCACACACACACATTCTAGGAAAATAGCTCAGCCAGATGTTAATATTGTAATCATCCATACACTTCTTGTAGATGACTGACAATAAAATTATCAGCTTAGTACTCACATGTGACTTTTGTTAAAATGTGGAGCAGCAAATCCCAAGAAAAGGGCCAAGGGTACTGTAGGAATGTTGTACTGGGTAGGACAAAAAACAAAGGTCCCGCATTATATGCTATATTGCATTCCATTTAGTTTGCAGATCAAAGAAGCAGAAAGAAACCTGTATATCTTGACTAGCACACCCACCCACCCCCCAAAAAAAAAAAAAAAAAAAAAAAACTTAAGTGGCTTGATCCAGAGGTAATGCTGCTCATCCACCTTGCATATATTATACTTTATTATGTGATAGGGAAAGCACGCTATGTGAAAATAAACTATAAGTGAAAGTGTATGATATGCAAAAAAAAAAAAAAAATGTAGTAAGGAACCACTATGAAAGGTAGACAAGGGAGAACAATAGTTCAAACATTATATAGATTAGCCAATGATTCATCAACACTCAAGACAATGAAATCCTATAATATTAATTAAGATAGCTCACACTCAACTCAACTCAATTCAATTAAACTTAACTACAGCTTAATCCCAATAAATTGGAATTGGCCATGGATTCTCAATAACCAATGGGGGATTGGTCGAGTCTGGCAAACTCAACTTTGGGCTAGAAGTTGAGTTTGACAAACTCGACTTCCAAGTAGGACCAATTCCAAGCAGGATGCATCAATTTTGCTTTGAAGTCGAGTTTGTCAAACTCGACTTCCAGCCCAAAGTTGAGTCTGCCAAACTAGACTTCCAAAAATAGTCTAGCTAACTAAAAAACTTCAAACATATGCTATTCGCCCAATTTTTTTTCTTAAAAAGTACTATTAAGCAAATTTTGCCTCTAGCTATGTGTCTTAGGGTTAAAAGGAAAGTTTTTAATTTGAGTTTTATTTAACATGTTACAGTCAAAATTGTAAATACTGCAAGTCAGGCTAATTAAGGGTATTTTGGTAGTTAGTTGAGTAGTGGTCGAGCATTGTTGTGTTGGCAAGTGCCTTCCAACCATTGTAGTATAATTAAGTGTATAATTTCTAGGAGATCCTAAGTATCTTTAAATTTTTTTTTTTTTTTTTTTAAGTCCAACTTAATATTTTCTTAGGTTTTTAGTTTACTAGTTAAACTAGGGATTTCTAATACTACTTCCTTTTTCTGGGGGATAAGTAAGAAAAAAATTTATTAAAAAAGACTACTTTATGCGAAAAGATCACAAAGCAGCAAGGGATTACTAATACTACTATAAAACAAAGTCTTTATATATTATTTGTTCTCAATGTACTAAGAGATAAATGGAATTAATAATGTATGTTTTGTGCATTGAGGTATGTTGACCTTCAAGGTTATTGTTCACAGATTGTTGGCAGATTCAATTTTAGTTTTTTCTCACTTCTTTTGCAACCCTAAATCAGATATTTTCCCTTATTTACTACAATCCTAGTCATTCTTGAAGCCTAACCCTTCTTTCTAAAAGTTCTAACCCTAACTCCACAAATATTCTGACCACAAGAACAAATAGACAAATCCCCTGGTTTGTCCTACATTAGTTTTGTAATTGAAAACCAAGCAAAGAAGTGTTAGTTTTGGTTGTAAACTAAATACAGCAATGAAGAGAGAGAGAGCACTAACTACTTCCTAAGTAGCATTATCTTCTTGAACTACCAACTTTTCTAGTCATACAACTTCCAGAGCATTAAGAGAAGTTTTCTCCAAGCTTTTTAGCACTTAATAGCTACATTGTCACTAAAGCAAGATGAAGTGCCAGCCTACCAAAGCTTAAATGCATAAAAGGAACGTCCACATAAAAAATGTAAATGTAAGATAAAGCTTAACAAAAGTACCAGCTTCAATGCTTCTTGGCACCTTCCAGCAGTACAAAGACAGCGAGCCAGGTCATAATAAAGAGCTGCAGAACCTACTATTCCTCGCCTTTCCATGTGTTGAACAGCCAAAAGAGCTTCATCTGTTTTTCCTTCTTTCCAAAGTGTATTCACAACCACTGTTTACAACAGAAGTCATTGTCATAATGTAACCAAACATGATAGAATGTAAAAGAAAAGAAGCTAAGTAAAATACCTTTATATGTTAAAGCATTTGGAATAGAAAATTTCTGCAATTTTCTGAAAAACTCATGAACTAAGTTGTACTTGCCACATGCAAACATCACCTGCTCAAGCAAAAATGCTTCAGGTATAGAATTTTCCAGGTTAACACTAACAATTAAAAGGGATATTCAGCATAAAGCTGCAAAATATCTTCATATATATTATAAATTTATTAAAGAAAAGGATCTACCTCATGTGCTCAGGAAAAATACATAAAGTGCTCCTAGGCAATAATTGAGAGTTGCAATCTAAAAGAAAGAGAATCAATGGAATCTAAAATAGAATGTATCTCACCAGGGCCCAAAACACGGAAACATTCTAACAATGTTCTTATAAAAGAGGATTTCAGCTAGTTTCATAAACCCAGAATAATATTTTTATTTCTCAAGCAGAAGTGGCAGTTCAGTCGCATATTTTATGAACCCAGACTATCGTGTTGTCAAATTATGTTTTGAGCTCCCAAATAAGGTATCAAATGGAGCACATAACTATATAAGTCAAATAAGATTGTATTGGATGTGAAAATGGTCACTTTCATTGGGATGGAAGGAAAAGCTATTTCAACAACGTTTATATAGTTTTGGGCCAATAGCAAGCAATTCCACACATTTCTTTTGCGTAATAACTAAACACTACAAGAAAAAAATATCCCACATGGCAACTCCAGAAATTGCATGCTGGAAGTATACATATTCATGCATATCAGGAAATCAATTGAAAAACCACAATCATCTTAGTATTTTAATAAACAATTTTCACAAGAAAGAAGTAAACTGAGTACCATACCATTAAAGTGTTACTTTAATAGTGAAAGAACAGACCACAAGAAAGCAACTAATGGCAGCTATTACCTCCATGACAAGTCCATATGTTGTAGAAGAGGGCTTTTGGCCTTGTTGCTTTAACTGCTGCAAAACCCAGAATGCTCCTTCCCATTTTTTCTGCTGGACACAGGCATTTAGGACCTGTAATGAAGAGACATATAAATCATATAAGTGAGATATTTTGGTAAAACTATTTTATAACTAAAGAAATTCGTTAAGGCAATGCTAAGGGGTTGATCCATGAGTATGAAGAGAGGACCACCTTAGACTGGAAATTTCAAAAATCAAGGAATCGTTAAACTCAAGAAAAGAGAAATGATAAATATAGGCAGATTTTATCATCCGTGCAATCAAAAGAATGCAAATATGTCATCTTAACCTTGACCAAGGATATTCCCACCCCTTCAAAATAAAAGCTTTTCCTCCCTAACATAAGAAGAGCAAATCAAACAATACCAAAAGTCTTTTCAGATAAAGCTCTTTATCACAAAACTCTACTTAATCTCTACTTCCTACAACAATACCAAAAGATGTTAAGAGTACCAAAATCCAAATTCATAAAACCAACCGTCAAATCCCTAGTGCCTATGACAAGCTACATGTACTAGCTTGAGATCTAACTAAACCATACATTAAAAATTACAAAAATAATAATAACAAATAAAAAAAGCCCTGGCTTTATTACAAAACCTAAAATCACTTTGTTTGAAGCTGTTTCCAGTTTAAAGGTTAATCTAGGCAAGTCAAAGTTGGAACGAAGACAAACAGGATGGAAGTGATTGTATCTCTTGAAAGGGGGTAGAGATACTTCAATAAAAAGCACTTTTTCAAATCTACCCACTTACTTCTTATCTCTGTTTCCTATTCCAGCTGGTGTGACTCATCATATTGAAAAATATGGCACAATTTTTCATGAAGCAGGTTGGGTAATGAACCCAAACTGTTGCAGAATTTCTTAGGGGTGGTATGGGGGATGAACCCAAATTTCATTCAATTAAATGGGCTATACTATTTATGCTCCACTTTCTTCTAGTGGTTTGGGGATCAGAAATCTGAGACTTTTTAATGAAGCTTTGCTTGGGAAGTGGTTGTGGAGATTTGGGTTTGAAAGGGATGCTCTTTGGCGGCAAGTAATAGAGGCAAAGTATGGATGTGTGTGGGGTGGCTGGTGTACTGGTGCGCTATCTAGTCCCTATGGTGTAAGTTTGTGGAAAAATATTAGTCAAGGTTGTCCTTCTTTGTCTCATTTTATTCTGTATGAAATTGGTGATGGGTTGAGGGTGAAGTTTTGGCAAGACCAATGGTGTGGGGAGACACCTCTTGCAATAGTTATCCCGAATTATTTAGAATCTACCGAGATAAAAAGGAAAGTGTGGCTGAGTTTATGAAGTTTACTAATGGTTTCCTTCATTGGGATGTAAGTTTTTTTAGGGTTGTCAATGATTGGGAATTGGAGGCAAGGTCGGTTTGGTCGTCATCACAATGGACATATATGGCTAACTATTCCCCATTATTTACATTGGCGTCTTTGGTGGGAAAAAAAATAGTAGGTGCTTTGAAAATAATGAGAGATCTATGCCAGACCTCAAGTTTTTTTTTCTTTAGAATCTTATTGGATTGGTTGTTAGCTTTGCGAAACCAATCATTTTCTTCTCTTCTTGATTTACTTGAATCATGTAATTTTAATTTTTGTACTTGATCTGTTAACCACTGTACACTAACTTTGTACTAGGGTATCCCTTTTTTTATATCAATAAATCTTATTACTTACCAAAAAAAAGAAGAGGGATGCATCAATAGTGAAGCAGTGACGTGATGACATTATTTACTGGGATTGGAACTTTATTAGAATTGTTCAAGATTGGGAGTTGGAGTCGGTATAGCCTTTCTTGGACAATATTTACTCTATTTAAGTGAGAGGCCGAGAAGAGGATAAATTGTGTTGAAACCCTTCTAAACAAAGGAGGTCTGAGGTTTAATCTTATTTCAAAGCTCTAGCCCCACATGGCAGGATGTGTTTCCCTTGGAGAAGTATTTGGAGGCCTAAGGTCCCATCAAGAGTGGCATTCTTTTTGTGTACTGCAGCTTTGGTGCAGATTTTAACTGTAGACAATATGAGGAAAAGGCATGTTCTTGTGATAAATTGGTGTTGTATGTGTAAGAGGAGTGCCGAGATGGTAGATCATTTAGTGTTACATTGCTCTAGTGCTAGACAGTTGTGGTCTATGGTATTTAGCCTCTTCAGAATTCAGTGGACAATGCCTAAAGGAGTAACAGAGCTGCTAGCTTGTTGGTAGGTTGGATTGGGGCAGTATCAGTGCATAGAAATTTGGAAGGCGATTCCTCACCATTTGATGTGGTGTCATTGGCGGGAGACAAATTCCAAATGTTTTGAGGGCTGCGAATGGAATCTATTGGATCTGAAGTTGATGTTTCTTCAAACTCTATTTGAATGGATGGTTGCATACAGCTGGTTGTCTTTTTCTACTCTCTTAGATCAGATTGATCATTGCACTTTTAGAATTCAATTGTGGGTATAACTTTACTACACTCCCTATAAACTTGGGCTATGCCTCAATATATTATCATTTACTTTATCTATCTAAAAAAAAACTTGGGCTATGCCTATGCCTTTATATTATTGATTCAACAAAGTTGATTACATATCCAAAAAAAAAATCACTTACACTTTAGAAAGTGTAGAATCAGTGAAAGAAAATTACCATCTCACAATATCAAGAATTCTGTCATACTTTAGTTGCAGCTCACAGATTTAACAATTTCTAAAATAATTATAATTTTTAATTTCTATCTTCAAAAGTATGTCATGTTTCAGGCATAGAAACTATCCAACTATGCAGGTATGCACCAGTGAAGCAAATACAGACCATTATCTTTTGTGGAATGAGCTCAATCGAGTATTACTCACCGCATTGTAAACCATGATATCTGGTTCCAACTCTGGGTCCCACTTCCCAATTACCCCGGTTTTGAACTTCTTCTTGGGAGGAGATCGCATACTATCAATTACATCAAAAAGTTCCTTCAAAAACCCCGCTTTTCCAAGAGTGACAGCAATACATTGATAAGCGACTAAATCAGGATATGTAGACACTTGTTGCTGGAGAGAAATTAAACAAAAACAAATAAATAAATTGTATTTTCTCTCAAAGCTTTCTCTTTCCTCTTAGCAAGGTGTATTGCACAAGCAGAAAGCTTGCTATATGCAAAAAAAATAAATGTATAATACCTGCATTGAATGAAAGACATTGAGTGCCTCCACAGGTCTATTTGCCTTTCCAAGTACATCAAGTGTAGTCGTGTATATAAATCTACAAAATGAAGAGGAAACATAGTCAAAAGACCCTTTCTGTACAACGACCATTATCTTAAGTCACTAGAGCCAAATAGTATTTCCAGAACCACTTGCTTACTAGATTTTATATATATATATATATAAGTACCACCTGCTTACTTGAAAATGTTAAAAGATTCCAATAGAAAGGTTCCAAGAAAGGTACTTTCAAGATATTACAATCCCAGGCACTTAAATTCAACTCACCATTATTCTTAAACAGAAAATTCTTAAAATAGGGAAGTAGTTAATGCAAATGCCTTCCATACAAGTTTGGCCCTGACAAGGTTTGTTAAAAGCTAGCAATGAGTAGCGGTTTTGAGGTTAGAGGTTTCTATTTTTCTTTCTACCCTCCTATTATTTCCTTCCCTTGGAGGTTGGTGTGGCAATCGAAGGTTCCTCCAAGGGTGGCTTTCTTTTCATGGTCAGCTTCTTTAGGTAAGATTCTTACAACTGATAACCTTCGCAAAAGGCGTATTACTTTTCTTGATTGGTGTTACATGTGTAAGAGGTGTAGGGAGTCGGCAGATCATCTTCTGCTTCATTGCCCTATAGCTTTTGAGCTGTGGTCTTTGGTGTTTTGATTGTTTGGTCTTCATTGGGTTATGCCACAAAAGGTAATTCAATTACTTTGAGTCTTGGCAAGGTAAATTTGGGAGACACCGCAATATTGATTTTTGGAGACTTGTGCCGCGCTGCTAGATGTGGTGTATTTGGAGTGAAAGAAATGCAAGATGCTAGAGATTAAGTTTTTTTTCTTACATACTCTCCTTGTATGGAGTGTGGCTCTATCGCATTTTTCTTGTTTTTCCCTTCTTGTTTTACTTGATTATTGTAATTTTGGTTCTTGATTTTTGCCCCCACAGTACATCCCAATGTACTTGGGTTGGCTATTTTTTTCTTAATAAAATTTTCCATTACCTATAAAAAAAAAAATGCCTTCCATACAAGTATTGTTAACATAGATCACACCACTAATAGAAATAAAATAAATAAAATACTTAAAACGCCAATCTATCGCAAGAACATGACAATCTACTACTTACTAACAATAGTAATAATAATCACGTATATTATTTTGTTTGTTGAGCATTGAAACTTATTGCCTTGCCTTATCAACCTTGTTTGAAATATTTTTGGGGTCTTAATTCTTACATAAGCTCCTTAACTGAATATAACAGGCTCTTATTTTTTTTATATAGAGTGAACTTCAATATACTTACCAATTAGGGGTTTTTATTTTGATATTCCTTGCAACATATAAATAAATCTGAGCCAGTACAACTATATAGACAAAAAGATAAAGATACTGGCACAAAATAACAATATGAGAAACGTTCTTGCATGAGTACATGAGTAAATGTACTTCAGAAAATCATTTAAGGGCTGTTTGGCATTGCAATCAAGAAGCATTGTAATAACCTTTTCCTTAAAAGTTCACCAAAGAGACCAAAAGAAAAAGATATATGTACTAGACATATATGTATGTATGTAAATACTCATACATACATACATTACACTTTTCCACCCTAAATTATTACCCCAATTACACCTAACTCCCTAAACTATCTAAGTACATGCTTACCCCCACAAAGTTATAAATTTGTTTCAATTTCTGCCCTGCAGTCTATTTTTGTGTTGTGTCTGATGGATTTTAACATTGAAAGACCTATTTACCCCTCTATCCAAAACAAACAACTAGGGGGTAAATTGGTATTTCAATGCTGAACTTTGTTAGAGTTAACATTAAAACAGACAGCAGAGAATTAAGTGTAACGTAGTTTTTAAATTGAGGGGTTGATTGTGTGTTTCAATAGTTCAAGGGGTTAGGTATAATCGAGCTGATAGTTTAGGATGGAAAAGTATAATTTTCCCATCTATATGGGCAAACATATTATGTATGTATAAGGATAAACTATTTTGAAATATGTATTGTTTGATCAACGGCTTTAGAGCTTCTACAATATTGATAAACTACTTTGAAATTATAACTACTCAAACAAGCCAAAAATTGGTTGAAGCAAGTTCAAAACAGATTTCCCCCATAAATATGTAAGGACCTCCATCAGGACCTTTATTTTATTGGTACCTCTATATTTTTATAAGTAATAAAGATTTTCATTAATAAAAGGGAATATCTAAAGGAATGGCTTTCAAAAGATGGCACCAACACACCCCCCCAGCCCCCCCCCCCCGCCCAAAAAAAAAAAAGAGAGAGAGAAGTAGCTTCCTAAAGATGACTGCTGAAGATTCAAGTTTTGATAGGTACCTCCATGAGGACCATTACCACCAAAGCCACTACCACCTTCGCCTTCAATATTGCAACTTCTATGCAACAGTAACATCATCAACCAGGGCTAGTGTTAGTATATCCTAACACCGCGACAACAATTACCATGGCCTGCTCTGATGCAGTTGACAGAACGACAAAAAGTGCAACTAACTACACAAGATCATCAATCCCACCCTGATCAGATCCATTCTAATCCATTCTACCAACTCTAAACCCGTTAGAGCATACTCTGTAATCAAACGCTTCATCCAAATACATAGTTCAAAACTTTGTATTAATGTCCTATGATGCATCGAATACAAGGCTCGACTCTTTTCTCTAAGAGAGCTAGAGCTAAATCATCCAATTGTAACAGTTTCTCTAGAAATTCTGTCATGACATTTATGTACAACCTGTAAAATGATTTGAAACAATGTAGTTCTTTTTTTAATATAAGTAATTTGAAACAATATAGTTTGATTGTTTAAAGGAAGTTTTACGCTCAATTTAATTGTGGTGCCATTTCAAAACACATGTACCTACAACAAAATTCGTTACTCAAATGCTTAATATTCATAATACTAATTACAGAAAAGAAGAGTCTCAAAAAAAATTACAGAAAAGAAAAGAAAATGCTCTTTTAAAACATGTGTAATGTTCATCAGAGAGACCAAAAAAAAAAAAAAAAAAAAAAGAAGGAAAAAGATACCTGGGCCTGTGGGATTTGAAGCGCTCACGCATCTGAAGCCACTCAATGACTTGTAGCACCCGCCTCCAATTTCCTAGTTTTCCCAATATCTGGATAACCCTCAATATAGAATGATCACAGAATCGGATCCTTGCACTTCGCATTGTCTTTGTAAACATCCATTCAGGCATGTCTACATCTGCACCATTCAACCTGTTAAAATAAACTACTTTAACATTAACCAAATCATGAGAATTAATATTTAAGATAAGTTAGAATTAGATAATGAGATATTTAGATTGGTCATAAAACAAAGAAAGATAAGACTTGTCCAAGACATGACAAGCACAGCAGCAAATGTCATCAATATGCATTTGGAAGGGTACAAACTGCAGAGAATACTGTTTAAAAATTACAATTATTTCTTTCTAAAAAATCAAGCTTCATAGCAGTAAATTTTCTCCACATAACTATTAAATCTTAACAAATACCCAAAAAGTTCATTTTCTTGTTTTATCATTTCAGATTATGGATCACATTATCAAACAAAATTATATACTAACTCCTCATAACACCTAAATTTTGTTTGCCAAAATTAGTGAGATAATATCAACATCACAAAAGTTCCCATGACCAGTCCACTATAATTAGTATTCATAACTGGTCCTTTAAACATGCCATCATAATATTGTTGACAAAAATTCCAATTCACAACACAAAGAACTCATAGATAATTTGTAAATCAGTCTAAATATGGAAGCTCATGGATTCACGTGATACAAGTGACATTAACATATCAAGACTTTATAAAGATATACATGATGGACCTCATTATCTAACAAAAGACCAGACTATATTCCCATTACAATATTTTGGAGCACGCAGGTCTACATCTAACTAGAGGGAACTAAAACCAAACTGCAAGACATAACAAAAGTTGTTAATATTACGCCTAATTATGAGTTAAACATTATACTGAAAACAAAACAAAATAGAAATAAATTCATCCAAAACTAGGGACACTACGAGGAAAAAAAAGGAGAGCAACAGACTGCTTTGCTAGCTTCTGGATTCTCTCTTCCATCTCCATCCGTGAAACTCGTGGCTTGTCCACAACGTCACTGAATTCATCAAAATTCTTGAAGGCAGCTCTTTCCTCCTCTGCGCCATTACCATCAATTCTTTCAGAGAAAGAGTGACTTCTTCTGGTTAGTGTTCCTTTTTCACGCAAAAAATCATTATTAGCAACTTCTTCAACTTGCAAGTACTTCCTCTCTCGTCTGCCATGCCTATCAATTCCAGCACCAATTTTCTCTCCCTTCAAGGTTTTTTTGATTGATTTGTCATCCCACTGGCTATTATCAGTCCCCTTCTGTCTCAACATGCCCCAGGAACTTGCATCACCAACAATTTCACCTTCTAGTTTGATACTATGGCGCTGTCTTTGAACAGGAACTAATGCCTTTGACACTTTTTGTACCCTCCAAGCCTTTGTACTTTTACCCAAGTTGGAGTCCTCCAATTTCTGTTGAATACTACTAGTCTGATGTTGCTTCATTAATTTTCCACTTATATGGCCTTCATTGGTATCAATTTCATCAACAAATTCTTTACTTGCTTTCCCCTTGTAACCAAGCTTACCCCTTCTAACCTGACTTTCCTTGCTCGTGATCCCATAATCCTTCTTAGATAACCCTTCATGTTTTACAACTTTTAACACCTTTTCTTGATCCAAAATGCTTTTCTTTTTCTCAAATCCCTTCAATTCTACATTTCCTTTATCTCCTTCCTTTGTTTGTGTCCTAAAAAGACCCTTTTCTGTATCATTGGGCTTCTCTTTTTTCAACTTATTATTATTATTATTATCAGCTTGCTTCCTTTCCCTACGAACTCTAACAGACTCCATAGCCTTCAAATACTCATTGAAGGACGGCTTAAACTGAAGCTCCTTCTCCAGAATCCCACCACCCACCAACCTATTATCGTTATCAGACTCTCCCTTCAACAAAGCATTAATTGCTCTATTGTTTTGTACTTTAACACCAAAAACATGGACCTTCTTCACAGTTAGACCAATAGGGAAGATGGGTCTACGAGGAATCAGAACCCCATTGAAAGAAAACGAACTCCAGGTACAATTTGAAGCAAAAATAACGTTTCTTTCAAAACAAGAGACACCCATTTGCGCATTCGTTAAAATACCATTGCAAAAAGCATAAACAACAACAACAAAAGGAAGCGGATGAGAATTCAGGTTTTAAGAAACTCAAACAAGCTTTTGAACTTACAGGAACAATTTGGCTACAAGGCAAACTGTCTCAGTTTCACTTCCACTCCCACTCCCACGCACAGCCTGCCAGTGCCACCGAAAGATAAAATATTTTAAGGTTGCTCTGTCTGACTTGTGTTGTTCTGGTTTTTTTTTTTTTTGGGGGGCAGAATGGGTTATGAACTTTTGATTGGGCTCAATAACTAGGCCCAGAAAATTGAAATTTTTATGGGCGCGCGACCCAATTGCAAGGTAGGCTTCATAGTCGATATGAGCCTAAGTTTGACCGCGGCGATAAGGACTGCGAACTGTGGTTGGAGAGCGAAGGCACACTGTCAGAGGACCAAAAGCAGTTAGGAAGACCCTACGGGCTCCTCCGTTTACTCACTCCATCTCGTCGGAATGTTGTGTCCGTTCCAAATCCAAGAAGGTTCCTCCAACGCAGTCGAATAACGCTGTTTCCGATAGTGCTGGGCTTCAAAATCCGGTGGAACAGGATTCTGCCAATCAAACACTTTTTTTTTTTTTTTTTGGACAAAATTTAGCTACAAAATCGATTATAACCTTAGACAACAAACTCACTCAATAGCTTTTATAACCTTAGACAACAAACTCACTCAATAGCTTTTTATTTGAGGTGAATTTTGACAAATCCACCATTAGATTACATCTTCTTTTATATCTTCCATGTTTGTAAAATTTCAATAAAATTAAAAATTAATAGCTATATCATTAATAAATTTTTAAATTACAAATTTTTATAATTTAAAATTATGCACAAAATATAAGGTTATAGATTATATAGTAAATAATATCCGATTGACACAAAAATTGATATGTATATTAAGAACATAAAAAACATGTAATTCAACAGTTAGATTTTTAAAATATGCAATAATATTTTATTTTATTAAGTGAGTTTGTAGCCTAAGACTACAATGAATTTTGTAGCTAAACTTTGTTCTTTTATTTATTTATTTTTGTGTGTGGGGGGTATATTTTTAAATTTTCACTTAAATTTTCAAAAAAAATTAAGTATTAAAATATGTATAAATCTCGATATTGCTAATGGCTTTGTTTGTACTTCACCCTTTTTTTTTAATTGTTTTGGTTTTTTTTTGAAAAAAAAGTTTTGGGTTTCTAATCTTCTTATCCTCATTTTTATTTTATTTTTTTAAGAGAGAAATCTTTCATACATATTTTTTAATAAAAATATAATGTATTATTTTTGTTTTACCTAAGTTGGACATAATGGTAAATTTATATGAATTTTATTTTTTATCCTCTCACTTTTCTTCTTAATCGGACAAAAAAGTTTTTCATTCTTTCACTTTTCTACCTTCCCAACCAAACATATATAAGAAAAAACTAAGAATATGTTTGGTAACTATTTTTTCTCCTTACTTTCTGTTTTTAAAAACAATTTTCTATTTTTGAAACTAAAAAACTTGTTTGACAATCCAAAATAAACAAAAAATAAAAACTGTTCTCAAACTCAATTTGTAAAGGAAACTGAAAACATGCAAAAGACTGTTTTCAGTTTCTAATTTTCAAAAGTCAATGAAAATATGCATTTAATTTAATGAATCTGTCTTATTTAATAAGTTAATATTACAGTTCAAAATCTTAGTAACAACATATTTTAATATTTTCTTCAAAAAACTATCTTTTTAATTTCAACTAAGCAAACATGTTTTTGATTTCAAAAATACAAGAAAATTGTTTTTTCTTTATATTCCCAAAAACAAATTTTTGAAAATAGAAAACAAAAACTATTACCAAATATAATCTAAATCTTTTCTATCCTTTCACTTCACTATTCTCTCTCCATTTTCTATCTTCTCACTTTTCCACTCCCCCAACCAAATGAAAATGTCTAAGGTTGCTCTGTCTAATTCACAGTGCTCACTGACTCAAGCAGTTCTATTTTTTTTTCTTTTTTCTTTTTCTTTTTTTTTTTTTGTGCAAAATGGGTTATGAAATTTTGATTAGGCTCAATAACTTAGCCAAAAAAAAATTGAAACTTTGATGAGCTATTGAAGGCGATGGGTGACCCAATTGCAAGGTAGGTTTCATATTCACACATCACAACTCACTTCTCACCATACAAGACCCAAAAGCTCAATTTTACAATTTCAAGATATAACTAAAATAGTGTCTTGTCAATTTCAATTACAATGTATAGTGTTTACCGCATTATAATGGAAAAATTTTAGTTACAAAATTAGTTGTAACCTTAGACTATAACCTTATTCAATATATTTTTATTTAAGGAAAATTTTGATAAATCCACCATTGGATTACATCTTCTTTTTATACCCTCTATACTTGCAAAATTTCTAGAAAATTAAAAATTAATAGCTATGTCATCAATAAATTGTAGTGTGCGCACCAAAAACAGGCTTAAAGGGCTAGCTCATTCTTGGGCTCACAATGTATTTATAATGTGGGCTTACAATTTCCCACTTTGGGTGGTTCTAGCCTAGAGATCCAACCATACCTCTCAAACCTTTGTTTTGTTTCCCTCTCACTCTAATGACTTTGTTACCCTCAGCTCTCAACTTTCATTAGAGCTCTTTTTTCACCAACCCCTTTTCTCTCCTTAGCTTCTCATATTTATAGCCCAAAATTAGTGGAAGGATTATGATTTCCTTCAAGGTTAGTGCAATAGGAGATCCAATATCGTTAATCGTAAGTGCGTGTTTAGGTGGGAATAAAGCGTGGTGCGAGTGGCATTGGAACTGGCTCCCCACTTCAGGAGAGATGTTCGGCAACGTATCGCCGAATGACCGGGTGCAACTCCTCCAAGCAATCATGTTCCCACCCGAGGTGTATTTTGTCGGGCAATTCCCAGACGATAAGTGGTGACGTATATGTATTGTAATGACTAGCTTAACAGGTTTTGGGTTGGGCTTAATGTCATGAGGCCTAGTTTTAGACGAGTAAGTTGGGCCCATAGGCCAAGTTGTAAGGTTGAAGTTCAAGGTGCAAGGCCTAAACGGGCTCGGGGGAGCCTCGTGTCATACATTAGCCCCCCCTTTGATTCGCACCCGTCCACCGAGAATGAATCAAGGAAGCCAAGGGACTATGACTATCCTAGGAAGCTCAATGGGTTGATACCAGATGGTCAAGGGCCTCTTTAATGCGTCCTAAAAAGATGTGTTGTATTAGACAGTCGGCTAAGCTGTCATCATTGCCTGACGGTTCATGAACCAAGGCGGCACACTTGTGGCAGTTGAGGTGGGGATTCACAAGGTTTCCTGCTCCTCATTTATTAAATTGCATTTATTCCCTCTCTTCTGGCCCCTAGAAATAGTTCATTCTAAGTCATTCTTTCACTTTTACATTCTTCACTCTTTGAATTTCCTCTCTGCCGTGCATTCATCCATTCGCTTATCCTTCATCACATAATACCCCTTTCCTAAAGCCCAAAGTAAGTCCTCTTCCTTTTTCTTTTATTTTAGTTTCTTCCTTCAAATTTCATTCTTCAATTTTTGGGGTTTAGGATGGGTAAGGCTTACCTTCTAGACAATGAGGCATCGTTGGCCACGTTTAGGCGCACATTCAACATCCTTGAGGATGTGAACGTGGCATACTACCACGAGAGTGAGATTGCTCTCCATAGGGGGTCCAATACGACTTCTTTCCCTTTATGGCACTCTTAGAGGGTGGGGTTAGATTTCCTGTGGATCCCCTTCTATTCAATACCCTTAGGTTTTATAATTTGTGTCCGGACCAACTTCTTCCCAACTTTTACCGGGTAGTTAGTTGTGTTAGTAGGCTGAACCAGATATATGATTTGCAACTGAACCACCACGATATAAACCACATGTATAGTCTCTGTAGGAGTAAGAAAACCAATTACTACTTGAAATCTAGAGATATGCGGGTACGGCTGATTTCATGCCCACCTGATTCCAATAGAAATTCCGCCGGGGAGTTCATCCAGGTAAGCGGCAATTGGTTTGCCAATGAAATCCCTTACCCCCTTTCGCGGCGTAAAGTTGGTTTGTACCAATCGTTAATTTGCCTCTATTTTCGTACGCTTGATTTGCTTATCCAAATGCTAACTCATTGTATTCATGTGTGGCAGACAGTAGATTATTCACTCTGGATATCAGAGTAATGCACATAAGGGACCTGAATTTTGTACTCAGGTCTGAAATATTTGTTCATTTGGACAGGTAGCTCCACGCTTCACACCTTATGCTCGGTTGCACCCTCGCGTACAAGACATGGCAACCCATCAGTCAAGCACTCATAGTAGATAGCCCGCTGTTGTCTTATATCGACGTCCAGCACACCAATTTTCTCCCCCCTTCATTGACCTCCGGTGAAGCCCGAGATAACGGCCCTCGTTATACAACTACAGGAATAACAACATTTCTACCTTATCTTGATCCTTCATGCTTTCTCCTACTTGGAAGCTCTTGTCAACATCCAGCAATATCCTTACTTTTACCATTTCCTTGGCACAGCCAGCCCCCTTCTCTCTTCATCGATCCTATAATTGCTATAAAGGGACCCCTTGTGGTGGGTCCTCTTGCTTGCCATTCTCCTTCTGGTCTGCTTGCTTTTTCTTCCAACTAATATGGCAACTAAACATTGTCTAGCCATCTGCTGGCTCCCCCTTACTATAGTGATACCCTGCTCGGTAGGAAACTTAACTTTTACATGCAGGGTGGACGGAACAGCCCCCATTGCATGGATCCACGACCTTCCTAGTATCACCGTGTATAGGGAGAACGAAGCAACCACTATAAACGTTACTACCACCTCCTTGCCTTCCATATTCACGGGCAAAGAAATTTGCCCCTCAGGAACTACCACTTTGCCATCAAACCCAACCAAGGGTGTACTATACTTCGAAAAGTCCTCACTCTCAATCCAAGCCCTCTGAATAGGTCTAGATACATCACATCAGCACAGCTTCCCTAATCTACCATCACACTCTTTACTAGGAATCCACTTATCCGGGTCGTGACCACTAACGCATTGTCGTGCAATTGAATTGTTCCTTCTAAATCGTTGTCATTGAATGCGATAGGCTCCCAGGCAAGCTTTATCCTCTTTCTGGATGACTGTATGCCCGAGCTGCCATCCACTGGTACTACAGTTAATACTCCTCTCCTTCTTGCTATAGTGAGGTCCCCTGGGGCAGCATGGATGACCTCAATTATCCCTAGAAGAGGTGGAATGGGGTTCCCTCTTTGGGGAGCGCCTTGCCCCGTTCCTCAATCCCCTGCGTCTATCACAAATTCCTTCAAATACCCAGCCTTCGCTAGCTGCCCGAGATGATCCCTCAACACCCGGCACTGTTTGGTAGTATAACCTTTATCTTTGTGGTAAGTGCAGTACAAGTTTTGATTCCTCCTAAATGGGTCACCTCCCATCTTGTTCGGCCACTTGAAGTATGGTTCGTTGTTAATCTTATCTACAATCTTATGCACCAGTTCCTTAAATGTTACATTTACCTCCCCACTTGTGCTTCTGGCTCTTGAATCCTTAAACTCCCATGGGTCCTGGGTGGAAAGCCACCCTGCCGAGAACGATTTATCATTGGTCCTTTACCTTTGCTTTACAGTCAGTCATCCTCCAGTCGTTTGTACTCTTCAATGCGCCTCATCAACTGCCTCATGTCCTCGAGAGGCTTCTTAGTCAATGATTCCCGTAGTCCAGAATCCTCCGAAAATCCCATCCTAAAAGTGCTTGCAGCAATCTTCTCATTGCCCTCGTCGATCTCGTTGTGAAGTTCCTAGTACCGGCTAGCATAACTGCGAAGGGTTTCTCCTACCCTAATTTTCATGGATAGCAACACGTCTACTGGCTATGGTACTCGGCTGTAGGTTACAAACCAAACACCAAACTCCTGTATCAGCTCAGTGAAATTGTGGATAGAGCCCTTTTGCAACCCATTAAACTATGTCAAAGCTGTAGGGCCAAGGCTTGAGGGAAATACTTTGCACATTAACGCATCATTATGAGTGTGCAAAGACATCATCTGGATATAGTGGCTGATGTGCTCTACCGGATCCGTTTTCCCATTGTAGGAATTGAATAGAGGGCGCGTAAATCTGTCCAGCATTGAGGCCCGCTCAATGTCGTTTGAGAACGGCGACCGAGCAGCTCTACGCAATGCGTGGCTCATTGCATCCATGGTGACATTATGGGGCCGTCATTCTTCTGGGGAATCTGAATCCCGATCTACATATTCTAGTGAACGTGAACGGTCCCGGCGTTGACTGGATTCTAGTGAATGTGAATGGTCTTGGCATCGACGGGAACCAGATTGATTGGACCCCATGCCATAACGATCTTCCCCCCGTATCAGATCTTCCTTCTCGGTTGTCTTGGTCCCTTCTCCGGTGCCTACCCCCTACTTCTAACTCCAGATCTTTCACCAGCCTGCGTAACCACTCAAGCTCCTCATCTTTTTCGTCAAATTGCCTATGCCCTAAAGCACTCGATACCAACCGTTGTGTTGGTACGACCCCTCTCTAAGGCCAGACTGCTCTTCCTCTCGTTCATGATCCCTATCTTCACGCCAGGTTGATCCCCGAAAAGAACCTACTGAACCAATTTCAGCATCACTCCCAGAACGTCTTCTGGACATTTTCCCGTGAGTGAGTCTTGGTTAAACCATAGCTTTGTAGGATTCTCCATAGACAGCACCAATTGTGCGCACCTAGAACAGGCTTAAAGGGCTAGCTCGTTATTGGGCTCACAATGTATTTGTAATGTGGGCTTACGGTTTCCCACTTTGGGTGGTTCTAGCCTAGAGACCCAACCATGCCTCTCAAACCTCTGTTTTGTTTCCCTCTCACTCTGATGACTCTATTACCCTCAGCTCTCAACTTTTATTAGAGTTCTTTTTTCACCAACCCCTTTTCTCTCCTTAGTTTCTCATATTTATAGCCCAAAATTAGTGAAGGGATTATGATTGCCTTCAAGGTTAAAGCAATAGGAGGTCCAGTATCGTTAATCGTAAGTAGGTGTTTAGGTGGGAGTGGGGCGTAGTGCGAGTGGCATTGGAACTGGCTCCCCACTTCAAGAGAGATGTTCGGAAACGTATCGCCGAATAATTGGGTGCAACTCCTTCAAGCAATGATGTTGCCACCTGAGGTGTATTTTACTAGGCAATTCCTAGATGATGAGCGGTGATGTATATGTATTGTAATGACTAGCTTGACAGGTTTTGGGTCGGGCTTAATGTCATAAGGCCTGGTTTTAGACAAGTAAATTAGGCCTATGGCCAAGTTGTAAGGCTGAAGTTCAAGCAGCAAGGCCCAAACAGGTTCGGGGGATCCTTGTGCCATACAACTACAATAAACAACAATCACAACCACCTGCAACCGTCACCGCTATCGCCGCCGCCAACGCCACCGCCATTACCGCCGCAACCGCCGACTCTTCTACTACCGCTGCCTCCATAAACTCTTCCACCACCGCCGCCACAAGCTCTTCCGCCGCCGCCGCCACTGCCACATAATAGCAAATAATCGTCTAGTGTTAATAAGTGATTTTTTAAACCCCAAATTATACCTATACTTTTTTTTTTTTTTACTAAAACAATTTCTCAATCATCATGATAGCCTATTATCGTCTCAATTGTCTGGAAGCAATTTTGGAACAATGTGAACTATGAAATGGAAGAATTTTATAAAAAAAAACATATAAAATAGAACACATATTATAGTAAGAACAATGTAGTCCACAGATTACTCACGTACATAACTTAAACCAAATTACAATAAAACTCATACACTCGCACAAGTTCTTATAACTCATGCTTCTCAACATACAAAAAAGAAAGTTCCTACAACTCGCCTTGCAATCGCCATAAATGTTTAATGAGGTTCGACTGGAGTTGAAAATGAATTTCTCAGTCTCTAATGCATCCATACCTCTTAATGTATGACAAAAATCTATCACTTTGTTCATGTAACACTTGTAGAGGAGGATTATCCACTCCATCAATTTGTTCATAATCCAAGTCTACCACTTCATTATCATCTTGCTCATCTTCAACAATCATGTTATGGAGAATTATGCACGCTTTCATGATCTTTTGGAGTGTTTCAAGATGGAAAAATCATGCAGGTCTACGTACAATTGTGAAACGTACTCGAAGCACTCCAAATGCACGTTTAACATCCTTCCTACATGCCACTTGGGCTGCTGCAAATAATTATACTTCTGTCCTTGTGGAGTTGTGATTATTTTCACAAATGTTGCCTACTTTGGATATATGTCATCAGTAAGGTAATATCTTATTGTGTAGTTATGACCATTGATTGAGTAATGTACTGTAGGAGCACGTCCTTCAGCAAGTTCATTAAATACATGAGACCGCTCTAACATATTAATGTCATTATTTGACCTAGGTAACCCAAAAAATGCATGCCATATCCAAAGATCATATGATGCTATTACCTCCAAAATAATAGTAGGCTCATGAATATGACTACAATATTGACATTTCCATACAGATGGACAATTTTTTCACTTCTAATGCATGCAATCAATTGAACCTAACATACAGGAAAAACCTCAGCGTTCACCATGAGCTAACAGTTTAGCAATGTCTTCATTATTTGGCTTTCTTTAGTATTCCTCAGAGAAAACGTCAATTACCGCAGTAACAAATTTTTTTCAAACTTTCTATTGTAGTAATTTCTCCAATCCGCACATATTCATCTATCAAATCACCCAATACTCCATACGCAAGCATTCTAAGTGCAGTAGTTATCTTTTGTAATGAAGATAAACTAATTTTGTTGGCACTATTTCTTTTTTGGACAAAGTAAGAATCATGAGCTTCTACCTTAGATTGAATACGGAGAAAAAGAGAACGCTTCATCCGAAATCTCCTATAAAATAAAGTGGGTGGATATATTGGTGTGGGAGCAAAATAATCAAGAAAAAGCCTCTCATGGCCTACCGAATAATTACGTCGGATAAAACGACAACGTTTAGGTTGTGATTTTTCCATAACAAGTTCTTCGATTATCTCATCTTCATCTAAGTCATCAAGAAGGAACTTGTGAATCAAATAGTGATTCATGGATGCAGCCTTCAAGATAATTGGAAAGCAATTATTACTATAGATGCAAGATTAAAGTTAAGTTACATAAGCCACAACAAAATGAATATAACCAATTCACGCACAAGTCACAACACAAACACATACATCTAAAAAAAACAACTTGGAAAAGAAAATTTAGTAAATTGATGTGTTCAGAACAAAGGGTTCCTAGTTAAAAAAATTATACAATTTTATGTAGTTCTCAGATATCAACAGTCTAAATATGACATATAGAGATAGAGAATGATAAAGAAATTTCTAAACACAATTTTGTGCTTACCCTCAAGCATTTATCAAATATAAGTATATAACTAAAAAAAAAATTCTGATTAGTAGGACCAAGAAACTAATAAATGGTAAACAAATAAATTCGCTTTAAAATGATAAGTAAAATAAGAAATACTATAAATGCTCATTGTTCATAGATTTATTCTAAGACCTGTCATCTCAAAACCAAGCATATAATACTAGGAATGTTCAATGAATATAAATAATTAGATCAAAGACACTCATAGTGGTTGTAACAATAAGATATATAATAGTCTCGTTTTTCAGTCTACAAAGAATTATATCAATGCCTATCACAAGATCGAATGGAACTTAACAAAAGATAAAAAAGATTTCACTTCAAAGTCTTTGTTAGATTGCATTTCAAGTCACAACACAAACACATACATAGATTAAAGTCATGTGACATAAGCCACTACAAAATACATAAGTTACTACCAAAATACATAAAGGCATACATAAGCCACTACAAAATACATAAAAGCCTAAGCTACATCCAAAATGCAATCAAACCCATTAATTATGTGAACTTCATCTTGCCATGATTTCCTCTTGGGGTTGTTCATAAAAAGCTTTTTGTGCTCCAGTCAAGCCACTTGTATCTTTCATTATGATTCTCTCCTCCTTTAACCTTTCTGTCATCTCAAATTTTTTCTTCTCAATCATGACTTTTTCCTTCTCAATCTTAAGTTTTTCTTCACTTCTTTCCTTCTCAATTGCAAGTTTTTCCCTTTCAATAAACATTTTTCCCTCTTCCAATCGAGTTACATCCTTATCAATTTCAATTTCTTGGTCAAATATTCCCCTACATCTTTTCCGGTGGCTTTGTTCTTTCAGATGGCCTTTTCGGCCTTCCTACCAATAGGTCTCTCAAAATTGGAAGTGTTACCAAGTCCGGACCCACAATCCCCTTCACCAATAAATATTGACTCTGGAGTTGGAGGCACAGATGATCTCGATTTAGCATTGTTAGGATCGGCAAACTTTTATTGGTTCTTTAACATGAGCCAACAATGGTTAAGAAGAAAGGGTTTCTTATGCTTCTCTAAATATAAAGCCCTCGCATTGGTAATCTAAAAAAATTAAAAGGAATATAACATGATTAATATCTTCAAACTATTGGTGAATGGACATGTTAACACTATTGCAATATAATTTATACCTTATCTTCTTTGGTTATACCACTTTAATGATGTGAGTTAACTTGAGCCATACACCCGACAAACTTTTTGTCTTTTCTCTAATCACTCCCCAACAACTTAGCAAGGAGATAACAGTAAGTGTGGTACCAGATGTATTGTACTGCATGAAGTATTACCAAATTTTTTGACAAAATGTATTTTGTGTTTGTTCATTACTGTTTATGGCATCAACACTAGTATTGAGCCATGCTAACACTAAGAGTTAATCTTCCTCTACACTAAAGTTAGAGCCCCGTTTTCCTTTTGTAGAAGAGGCATTTTCAACTTGAGGTGGAGGTCGAGATGGAGAATCAGAAATTGACACAAGAGTATTTTGAGACGTTCCCAAAAGTTGTGAGTCAATTTCTATATCTTCATTCATGATACCCGTGAAATATGTTAGGTCTCTACGTAACTTTGTGTCTCTACATGACTCCATAAAATTAGAAAAAAAAAATGTAAACTTCTCTGCACGCAGAAAATTCCCAAACTAACATTTATATCAAAACTTAAAATACTTAGAATTATAACAATAGTACATGATTATGCATAAATACTTAATTTGACATGTAGCTTAATCTCATTAAAATGACCGCAAGAAATCCTTTTTGTGTGCTTCTGTTTATGGTTTTGTACAACAGAACATAAAACTAGGACAAGAACTTCTATTACAAGAAAACCACACAACAAATTCCTGCAAATAGAAAATTCCCAATACATTCCAATACAAATACATTATGTCCATTCATGGAGGCTCTGAATCAAAACGAATGGATGCTTTGAAATCAAATGACAGAACTTTTCATTGAGCAAGAACAACAACAAAATTATTACATCTAAAATAATAAACTGAAAGAATAAGAAAAAGAAATCATTGAACACATTCTTTGATGTTATAACCAAATCAAAAATCCCAAGCATCCACTACAAAATGACAGAGACAACTGACTTGAAGTGGATCAGCGGAAGAGAAGTGGGTCTGAGGCGATTGGCGGTGTGGGTCTGAGACGGATGGCGGCGTGGGTCTGAGGCTGATCGGCGGCTTGGGATGGCTGGTGGGTCGGTGACATTGACTTCAGTGGCGGCAATGTTGACAATGAGTCGGGCCGGCGGCGGTAAACAAAGTAAGCTTGAGAGATCGGAGTTGAAAGAGTGAGCTTGAGAGAGATGAGCTTCAGAGATGAGATGAGAATGAATGAGAGAGAGAAAGGCACAGTGTGAAAAAAAAAGAAAAAAAAAAAAAAAAGAAAAAGAAAAAAAGGAGCAAATGGTATTATTTTAATCATCGGGCAGAAGAAAATTCCCAAACTAACATTTATATCAAAACTTAAAATACTTAGAATTATAACAATAGTACATGATTATGCATAAATACTTAATTTGACATGTAGCTTAATCTCATTAAAATGACCGCAAGAAATCCTTTTTGTGTGCTTCTGTTTATGGTTTTGTGCAACAGAACATAAATCTAGGACAAGAACTTCTATTACAAGAAAACCACACAACAAATTCCTGCAAACAGAAAATTCCCAGTACATTCCAATACAAATACATTCTGTCCATTCATGGAGGCTCTGAATCAAAACGAATGGATGCTTTGAAATCAAATGACAGAACTTTTCATTGAGCAAGAACACCAACAAAATTATTACATCTAAAATAATAAACTGAAAGAACAAGAAAAAGAAATCATTGAACACATTCTTTGATGTTATACCCAAATAAAAAATCCCACATTCTTTGATGTTATAACCAAATCAAAAATTCCAAGCATCCACTACAAAATGACAGAGACAACTGACTTGAAGTGGATCAGCGGAAGAGAAGTGGGTCTGAGGCGATCGGCGGTGTGGGTCTGAGACAGATGGCGGCGTGGATCTGAGGCTGATCGGCGGCTTGAGATGGCTGGTGGGTCGGTGACATTGACTTCAGTGGCGGCAATGTTGACAATGAGTCGGGCCGGAGGCGGTAAACAAAGTAAGCTTGAGAGATCGGAGTTGAAAGAGTGAGCTTGAGAGAGATGAGCTTCAGAGATGAGATGAGAATGAATGAGAGAGAGAAAGGCACAGTGTGAAAAAAAGAAAAAAAAAAGAAAAAGAAAAAAAGGAGCAAGTGGTATTATTTTAATCATCGGGCAGAATAAAATAATATTTTTTTTGTTTAGATCTCATGAACAGTGCACATCTATTTATAGATGTGCAATGTAGCAATGGAGCTAAAAAAAAATAGATTTAGCTCCATCGCTAGAGCGTGATTTTAGTGTTTGAGGAGCTAAAATATAGCAATATACCAATATAGTACCACTGCTATGAGTGCTCTTACATTATATACTTAGAGCATCCGTAGCAGTGGTGCTAAAAGCCATATTGGTATTTTTAGCTCCTTAAACACCTAAAAATCATGCTCTAGCAGTGGAGCTAAACTTATTTTTTTTAGCTCCATTGCTATAGTGCACATTTATAGATAGATGTGCACTGTAACTGAGAGCTAAACAAAAAAATTAATATTTTACTCCCGGCTTGATTAAAATAATAAAAGTCTTCCCACCATGCCTCTCTCACTTCACACCATGCTCCTCTCTCTCTCAGTCACTCTCACCTTTCTGTCTCAACTTCTCCAACCCACGCCTTCGCCGGCCTCAATGTCACCGGCCCAAGCGGACCTAAGCCCCAAGTCGCCGATCCACGCTTTCGACCCACGCCTTCGCCTAGTCCTCCATCTCAACGCTCACCCAATGTTGACAAGCCTGGGTTTCTCTGGATTTCGTGGGTTTCATCGTCGATCCAAGCTCTGGGTTTCTCTGGGTTTCTTCGTCGAAGCCACCGCTGCCTTCTTCAGCCAATTGCATTGGTTTTCCGCTGATCAGACCCATCCACCTCAGACTCACTTCTCTTCTGCCAATCAGACCCACGCTAACACTGTCCTCCTCACCGAAGCCCAGCTCTGTGATTGGTGATTTTTTATTTTGTTTGTGATTGGTGATTTTATTTGGTCTAGGTTGAAGAAAAAGATTGGAGATTTCGGTTGGTGTTTTTTTTTTTTTTTTTTTTTTTTTTTTTTTTTAGTGAAAAAAAAAGAAAAAAAAAAAAAAAAGAAAAAGAAAAAAAGGAGCAAATGGTATTATTTTAATCATCGGGCAGAATAAAATAATATTTTTTTTGTTTAGATCTCATGAACAGTGCACATCTATTTATAGATGTGCAATGTAGCAATGGAGCTAAAAAAAATAGATTTAGCTCCATCGCTAGAGCGTGATTTTAGTGTTTGAGGAGCTAAAATATAGCAATATAGTACCACTGCTATGAGTGCTCTTACATTATATACTTAGAGCATCCGTAGCAGTGGTGCTAAAAAGCCATATTGGTATTTTTAGCTCCTTAAACACCTAAAAATCATGCTCTAGCATTGGAGCTAAACTTATTTTTTTTAACTCCATTGCTATAGTGCACATTTATAGATAGATGTGCACTGTAACTGAGAGCTAAACAAAAAAATTAATATTTTACTCCCGGCTTGATTAAAATAATAAAAGTCTTCCCACCATGCCTCTCTCACTTCACACCATGCTCCTCTCTCTCTCAGTCACTCTCACCTTTCTGTCTCAACTTCTCCAACCCACGCCTTCGCCGGCCTCAATGTCACCGGCCCAAGCGGACCTAAGCCCCAAGTCGCCGATCCACGCTTTCGACCCACGCCTTCGCCTAGTCCTCCATCTCAACGCTCACCCAATGTCGACAAGCCTGGGTTTCTCTGGATTTCGTGGGTTTCATCGTCGATCCAAACTCTGGGTTTCTCTGGGTTTCTTCGTCAAAGCCACCGCTGCCTTCTTCAGCCAATTGCATTGGTTTTCCGCTGATCAGACCCATCCACCTCAGACTCACTTCTCTTCTGCCAATCAGACCCACGCTAACACTGTCCTCCTCACCGAAGCCCAGCTCTGTGATTGGTGATTTTTTATTTTGTTTGTGATTGGTGATTTTGTTTGGTCTAGGTTGAAGAAAAAGATTGGAGATTTCGGTGGTGATTTTTTTTATTTTTTATTTTTTATTTTTTTTTCCTGCTGTGGATTGGTGGTGGTGGTTGTGGCTGTGGCTGATGGTAGAGGTGGTTGTGGTTGGTGCTGTTGATGTTTTTTGGGTAATGAGATATATTATTTTATTATGATGTTTATATTATTTTATTATGTTGAAAGCTAAAATAGATCCACTGCTACAGTATGTGTGTAGGTAAAATAGATAAAATAACTTTTGGTGGAGGTAAATACCTAAATTTTTAACTTTACTGCTGTGGATGCTCTTACAAAGATTAAAATCCTCTTATCCCAAATTATCAAAAACAAAAACATTTAAACAAATACTAAACTATTATTGTTTTCAAATAAGCCAAATTTATTTGTTTTTTTTCATCCCACATCTAGCAAACGACAACACAGCACAAAAACTTGTTAATTGCACACATATGTTATATATATTCGCCTTTAGTTAACTGCACACGTGGAAGTGGTGGGGCCCTCCGGGGCACAGTAAACGACCGTTGCACATCCACCTTCGGTACAGTCCCTTCTCTTGCACATTCAAATTTCAAAAATTCAAAATGGGTGCAATAAAGGTAAAAGCTGCCATTTTTTAAGGCACACACAACACAGCAGATTTCAAGTACACAATCTTGGAATTGGAGCTTTCCTTTCATTTCATTACACAATACACTCAACACACTTTTCCACATTTTTATATCGTCTTTTTGCACCATTCACCAGCTCCACCCCACACCCCCAAAACTCTTGCCAAAACTCAAAAGCCCAATTTGTTTTTTATTATTATTTAAGCTCAAATACTCCATTTGTAGAGTTCCAGAAAAGGAAAATTAGGAAAGGGCTCTCTTTGAATTTGGAACAATCAAAGAAAAATTTACATGGATTTTGAATCTTTTGATAGATAGATAGATAGATAGATTCTTAGACAGATTTTGTGGATTTAACAGAAAACAATGAGAGAAGAAAACCCATCAGAGAAGAAGGTGAAAACTTCCAAATTTGCCGATCAAAATCTGATACCAAAGCCTCAATCTCAAAACTCAAAAGGCAATAACAATGGCAGCAACCCTTCAAGGCTGAGGTCTGCTTCTTCATGGGGTTCCCAAATAGTAAAAGGCTTCTCATCAGCAACAGACAGGAAAACCAAGGCTTCTCAACAGCCCACACTCAATGTCACAGTCCACACCAAGAAACCACAGCCACTTCTCTCGAGCTCAGACTCATCCACCAACCAAAACCAGAAGAACCCTTTTGTGCCTTCCCATTCTAGAGTCAAGCGATCGCTGATCGGAGACTTGTCGTGCTCGGTTTCCGTCAATGCGGCTCAAGTCCACGTCCATCCTCACCGGAGACAGTCGTCTCGAGATTTGTTTACCGAGCTTGAGAATTTGAGGAGCCTGCTGCAACAATCTAAGGACAGGGAATTCAAGCTACAAGCTGAATTGTCAGAATGTAAGAGAAATCCTAAGGTTTTGGACCTCGAAAGAGAACTAGATGTCAAGAGGGCTGAACTGGATGATCTTGTTCGCAAAATCGGATTGTTAGAATTTGAAAAAGCTGAGAAAACAAGCCTCTCAGACCACTTATCGGAGGTTTCAAGTTCAAGGGGTGAAGAAGATAATGAGAATTCTTCTGTAACATTGTCTTCTTCTTCGACGAGTCTTGAAATGGAGGTTGTGGAGTTGAGGCGGCTCAATAAGGAGCTACAGCTTGAAAAGAGGAATCTTGCTTGCAGGCTTGCTTCTATGGACTCTCAGTTGGCTTCTCTAGCTAAGGCTTCCGAGGAGGTAATCGTTCTTTCTGATTGATATATGTCTTGGCCTATTTGCTATTTTTTTGGTTTGATTAATCTGAGACAAACCAAAGAAAGAATGGAAGATACATATTTGTTGGTGTTTAGATATTTATCCTAGTTTCCAAGAGAACTATAATGTCGAATCGATTAAGTGTAACTTAGCTATGTTTCTCCAAGTTTGTATGAGTAGGGACACTAAAGAAGAAAATTTTGTAGTCAATAATCAATTCTGATGGATGTCTCTTGGTACAGTTTAAGTTCAACCTTTTTTAAATGGGGTTGTTTGAAAGAGCTTTACCGAGAAAGCGAGGTTTGAAACCACCTTAGCAATCAGGCACTTTGTCTGTTTGATTACTCAGAGGCAAACCAAAGAAAGAATGAAAGATACTCTTTTTGAGCCTTTTGTGTAATCAGTTTAGTGTGGTTTAGCTATTTATTCTAGTTTAGATGGTGAAGGGCCCAAACAATAATATGTAATTGATTAAACGTAACTTAAACTTAGCTATGTCTTTAAGTTTGTATAAGTAAGGACAGGAGTGACAAAAACTTTGTTGTTAATTTAATGTTATTTATCCTTGTTTAGAGGAGTTGTTCATTTTTCATAAATGGAACAACATCAAACATGGAATATCAACATTCTATGTAGCTTTTCTTCCTCTGTTTTGTTGGCAACAACATAGGGTTATTATTCTTGAATGTTGCATGATGTAGCATATTGCGGGCTTGGATCTGGGAATCTACATTCACAAAAAAAAAAAAAGAGTAAGGCTGCCTACCAATCACCTTTCTCCAACCACAAAAGTGAGAGCTTTGTACATTGGATATGACCTTTTAATGTTTCATTGTAGAGCCCATCTATCTAATTCATGTGCGGACATGTTTGCCTCCCCAGGAACCCAAGTGAACCTTACTAAAATTTTCTATTCCAAATAATACAGGACTACATAAATCATATATATATATATATTAAATCTAAGGTTTTGGTTGTGAATGAGTTAAGTATATTCGTCATGCACTCTTTTTTAGTGACAATCTTGTTTTACGATCCTCAGTCTTTTGCAGAAAATAGGCAGGGGAATTAGACGTGTTCTTTGGACAGGCCAAGCTTTAATTCATTTTCCTCCTAAGAGTCCAAGTTTTAATTCATTAAATTTGTTCGCTTTTTTCCTGATTGTACTAAATGTTCTTGCTGATTAACAGAGTGACATTGTTGCAAAAATTAAAGCTGAAGCATCTTTGCTGAGACACACAAATGAAGATCTATGCAAACAAGTTGAAGGACTACAGATAAGCAGATTAAATGAGGTTGAGGAGCTTGCATACTTGAGGTGGGTGAATTCGTGTTTAAGAAATGAGTTGCGCAATTCATGCTCAACAATGAATTCAGATAAGCCATCTAGCCCACATTCATTTGAGAGGAGTGCTGAATCTGTTGGTTCATTCTCTTCTCGAAGCAATGAGTACTTAGAATGTAGTAGTGCAAAGAGATTAAACCTTATAAAGAAGTTAAAGAAATGGCCTATTTCTGACGAGGATTTACCAAATTTAGAATCGCCGGATATCCTTCTAGATAAAAGTTGGGTTGATTTGGAGGAACTGAGAAGTCCTAGGAGAAGACACTCTATAAGTGGATCCAAATGCTGTGCAGAAGAATTGGTACCAAACAAGAGAAGGCAATCTGATTGTTTTGTATGTACAAAAGACATGGAAAAGGAAGTAGACCCGTCAACTCCTCAAACATATGAGTTGGGTATGATTCAAAGAGCCCAAGTCTTTGGAAATGGGCAAGAAGCTAATAAAATTTCAGTTTCTTTTGATGTTGAGAAAAGGGCATTGCGTATTCCGAATCCTCCTCCAAGGCCTACACGTTTCATTTCTAGTGGTGGACCTAAGGAGGAATGTAAAACTCAAATTCCACCACCACCTCCTCCTCCTCCTCCCCCACCACCTCCAAAGTTTGCAGTGAGGAGTACTGCAGGAATGGTCAAGCGAGCCCCACAAGTAGTTGAGTTTTACCATTCACTCATGAAGAGAGATTCTAGAAAGGATTCTTCAAATGGAGGAATTTGTGATGTCCCAGATGTTGCAAATGTTCGTAGTAGCATGATCGGAGAAATTGAGAACCGATCCTCACATTTGCTTGCTGTAAGTGTTTTGCTCATTTATTTTCTTTTTTCTTTTTGAAATTACTCATTCTTTTCTTTTTCCAGTTAGAAGAGATTTCTTTCTTTTTCTAGTTTAAGCTCTTGAGACAATTGGTAATTTATCAATCTGGAGGTGCAGGATTTTGATTAAATACATGATAAAAAGTCCAAAATTTTTGTTTTTTGTTTTTTGTTTTTTTTTCCCTTTTCTTTTTTAAAATTAAATTTCCTGCTAAACTGCTGAGAACAAGGAGAAAAGTAATAAAAACATGTCTTCTAGTTCTAGCATGATGGAAGTTTCTAATCTAAGAACTGGAAATTCCTTTTCTCATGCCTTCTTGCCTAAATGAAATGTACACTTTCGGTGTTTTTAAGTTCCATTTGTTACTTTGTTACTTTGTTAAGTACATCAACTAGTTTAGATATCCTAAACTCAAGGTGTGTTTATCATTTGTTATGCAGATAAAGGCAGATGTTGAGACTCAAGGAGAATTTGTAAATTCATTGATAAGAGAGGTGAATAATGCAGTTTTTCAAAAGATTGAAGATGTTGTGGCATTTGTGAAGTGGCTTGACGATGAACTTTGCTTTCTTGTAAGTAGATTGCTGTCACTGTTAGAGTAACTATTTTGATTTCATAAAATTTTGGTTCCAAATATCTAGAATTTAATCTCTTTGGTCATTTCTCTATTCATTCATTTGTATTATACCAGTCCCAAATGTATGCAAGTGATAAAGAAATTTAAAAACAAAGATATCAGATTTATGCAACAATTGTATTATAGCTTTTGATACTGTTTACAAGAAAATCTCTTCAATCATGCTCTCTGAAGTTACACGTTCTTAGTTTTTAATAATTTTCTAGCAATCAATTGAAGATTCTTGTAGTCATTACATTTTAGATGTAAGGAAACAGTAACGGATTCCATGTTGTCTTTTGCATCCTCTTTAAAGGTGGATGAGAGGGCAGTCCTAAAGCACTTTGATTGGCCAGAGAAGAAAGCTGACACATTGCGAGAAGCAGCTTTTGGGTATAGAGATCTCAAGAAATTGGAGACTGAAGTGTCTTCTTACAAGGATGATCCCCGACTGCCTTGTGACATTGCACTGAAGAAAATGGTTGCGTTGTCTGAGAAGTAAGAACCTGAGATTTTATTTTTCTCTACATTTGTATTGCTTTTCCTAAATTTGTTCTTTTACTCTAGGAATGCTATATATCATACTTGAAAACTTGTAAACATCTTCTTTCTACCATCAGGATGGAGCGTACAGTCTACAACCTTCTACGAACAAGGGATTCATTGATGCGTAATTGCAAGGAATTTAACATTCCCACAGACTGGATACTTGATAATGGTATCATAACCAAGGTAAACTTTATTGTTTGTCATTTTCATAATCATTAATCTAGTTTTCATGTGGTCTTATAATATAAAATATAAAAATTGTTCAAAAGAGAAACTTATCTTAAATCAAAATCTATCAAACCATTGAAAAATCTTTATGTTAGTTTTCTGATCTGCCTTCTTCCAATAAGAGAGGTATATGAAGATGGTAGAAAAGGGGCTATTACATTTTAGATCATTGCACATAAAAAGCGGTGTGCGGATCAAATCTAAAGCATCTAAAGCTCCATTTGTTTTGGCATAAAATGTTTTTCTACAAATAACAATTTCAGTGGAAAATGACCAATGAGCTCTAGCTCAACTACCACCTCTTCCCCTTAGATATTCTAGAGGGAGGGCTAGATTGTGGGTTCAAGACCCATTAGGTTTTTTTTAACTTACCAATAATTAAAAAAAAATCAATGGAATATAATTTCATTTCTATTGTTTTATTGCAACCTCGAAAAATATTTTCTAATGCTTGGTTGCATTGAAAATTCACAACATTGGTGGTTAGGGTGAGGAAAGTGCTGGTGGTGGTGATGGTAGTCACTTTGGCAAGGTAGAGGGTGGGCTGAATGGTAGCCAGTGGCCACCAGTTGGTGGCTGGAGATTGGTGATCAATGGGCGGTCAGCAGCAGCGGCTGTAGGTGATATGAGGGAGGTGGTAGTGGTGGAATAGAGGAGTTGAAATGGATAAGGCCATAAGGGTAGGGTGATGAAGCCAAGGCCCTTTGTCCTTATCTTTTTCTCTCTTCGTATCACAGTCACACTCAATGTGCACATGCCTGTATGCATATTTTATTATATTAACATAAGCTTACCAAAAACTAAAATTAACACGTTGATTTTGGAATAACATAAACCTCTAAATGGTTCTTTAAGGTGGAACAAAAGTGAATTAATATGGATTGTGTCAGTCTTTATTCATCTAATAAGATTGTATGCCATATGGCGTCCAGAGATCTGTATATAAGGTCCAGGGCGCCTGTACAATCTTACATAGTTCCATTTATTGCTGACCTCCACCAATGTGTTCTGTTGTGGGATTTATGGTTTAAGTATGCAATTTCCATTTGCCCCTCTATTAGCCTGCGTTTTGCATTTTATAGAATACTAAGGCTTGGCAAAATAATTGAACCATTGGATGTTTCAGATAAAGTTTGGCTCTGTCAAGTTGGCAAAGATATACATGAAAAGAGTAGCTATGGAACTTCAATCAAAGACAGCTCTGGAAAAAGATCCTGCAATGGACTATATGTTGCTTCAAGGAGTCCGATTTGCTTTTAGAATTCATCAGGTTCGTAGCATAACAATAATAATGTTTCCTTTTACTCTAATGTAACAATATAGAGCATCTAAAATGTAACCATATATAGCCACAAAAAAAAAAAAAAAAAAAAAAAAAGACAAAAGAAAAAGAAGAAATCTTGTTATTTGGAAAGGTTTCTCATTATATCTTGTGAAAATTGATAGACTTGTGCTCTTTCATGGGGTCAATGATGAGCCCAGATGGTATATTTCAGTTGAACTACTTTTTTTTTTTTATGACATAGGAGAACTTTACTCAGATTAGTTTAACTACTTAGAATGTACATATTGATTCATTTTTGTTTATTCTTGATGCAGTTTGCTGGAGGATTTGACGCAGAAACAATGCATGCATTTGAGGAACTTCGCAACCTTGCTCACCTTCTTAACAAAAAGTAAAGAGGACAAAAGGAGGATAGGGAACAATCTTGGCTTACCATCTCAGTGAGCTTCATACTGAAAAAGTACATACACTTTACGGTTACGTCTGGTTGGGCAGTGTGATTTTGTGTGGCTTGCCTTAATTTTTGGCTGTAGAAGTTTGGCTTGCAATATAGAAACGAATTTTGTGTTTTGAGTTTATACTCATTTTAAGATAATGATATCTAAAATCTTGATGAATGCAATGCACCATGATTATGTGACATAGCAAAATGAACTAATGCTAAGCTCTAATTCAAATTCTTATTCTCGTTTTAAGATAATAATATCTAAAATCTCGATGAATGCAATTCACATGAAAAAAATGATAGAAAAAAAACTAATGATAAGCTCTAATATATATATATAATATCTAAAAATTGAAGTATAACGTTTAATGTTATAACTTACTATGCTCTTGTTGAGCCACATAAACTTAACATTTTGTCCATTTTAGTCCATTTCAATCTATTTCAATTGTAAAAATCTATTAGTAAATAATTAATTAAAGTCATTTACACTTTTTAAAATTAATATTTATCAAAAAATAAAATCTTCTAAATAATGCATTTTATGAATGTTTTCATTTAATGTTTTAATAGTAAAAAGAACATTTAAATGAAATAGTTTACTAACTAAAAAATTTACATAGTGACATGATTGATTAGTCTCACATCAACAATCTAATAAACAAATTTTTAATTATTTTTTAGTAATAATGTAGTTAGTGCAAATTTTACTGCATATATGTCTTACAAATATTTATAACATTTAAAAATTGAAATGTAGCATTTATTATTGGTATACTTTGTTTGAGTCGCATCACATCAACTTAGCATTTTAGTCCACTTAGGCCCATTCAGTCCATTCCCTCCACTTTGGTCCACCTTAGTCCTTTCAGTTCATTTCAGTCTACTTTGGTCCATTTGGTCCCTTCAGTTCACTTGAGTCTATTCAGTCCATTTCAGTCCCCTTTCGTCTGTTTCAGTCCACTTTGATTCATTCAGTCTATTTCAGTCCTTGTTTGTCCACTTTGGCCCATTCAATCCATTTTGGACTAATTGGGCCTTAAATAGATTTTTTTTTTTTTTTGGGTACGTTTCCTTTTAGTAGTTTTGGGCTCAAAATCATTATTTTTTCTCCTTATATATAGGGTTGAAAAGTATGAAATTTCATTTTGTTTAGGCCAAATTCTTTAATTTTGGACTTAAAAAATGCAAACAAATGGGCATTAGAAATTAGAGATATTGGATCTAAAAAACAATAAATATTATAAATATTCAAAAGATTACCTTAAAATTTAAGTTTAAGTGATATAAAAATTATACTTATATTTGGAAAGAAAAAAAATATATTACAATTATAAACTTATATAATAGTTTAAACTTAATGTACCATGTTACTTGTGTTACATGGAATGCAAGTGTACATTTAAAAAAAAAAAATTATTGGATATGTTCAAATTAGTCAAACAATTATGGTATATTCAAAAAAAGTCCTATTAATAACATTTTATCCATTTATAAAAAACAATATTGTAATATGTAATTTAAATCTTTTTATTAAATTACGTTTTTCATATATACACACACACACACACACACAAAATACATCGATATGTCCCATTATATAAAACTTATAAAAATATAAACTCTTTTAAATAACATATGTACTATTTAACTTACAAATTAATTAATATATATTTGTGCAGCCAAACCACAAAATAGTACATATTTTTGCATCCTTTATGGCTAGACAATTAGTATATACTAGCTTGTAACCCCGTGCATACACATGGATACACTTAAAAATATACAATAAGATGCATAATATAATTCCTATATATATAATTTAAATACTATTGATATTTTGTATATTTTGTTAACTCTTTAAAAAATTTTGTAAGGATATTATTAGGTATAAAATGTAAATTGTCAATTATTTTTAATTAATGTGAAACACTTTTTTTTTTACAATTAATTTATTCTAAACTCTTTAGTTTTTGTACTTAATAACTCATTTGGATGAATAATTATGATATGGTCCCACATTTGATTCTAAAATTAAGAAATAAAACTTTTTAAGAATAAATAATTTAAGATATATGGCATAAAATTGGAACTCTAATTTGGAATTATAATTTGAGTTTCTTTCAGTTTTACCTATTATTATATATATAGATATATAAATATATAGATTAATGTTGGTTAAAAGTGTGTTTGTTCCTATATTTCTTCATCAAATGGTACATGTGCTCTATAAATAAACCCAAAGCCATTTCTATCCTTATCCTTGTAATTTTTAAAGAAACTCTTGCATGTGATTTCTACTCCCACGGACTTCCATCTTCTTTAGGACGAACATATAAGGTACCTCCGATCAAAAAGAAAAAAGAAAAAAGAAAAAAAAAAACATATATGGTGCTAAGGTCTAAGGTTTTAGACACAGTACTGTCTTTGTTAAATTTTTTTTTTTCTTTAATGAAAATAAGGGAGTAGTTGGAGGAGGTTCGGCCTATTGAAAGAACCTTTAGCCTTTAGGCCCAAGGAATGACCCATCTCTCGGAGAGAGTATTACATGTTGGGGTCCACCCTCTTGTGAGAGAGAGAATGCATGTTTCAGAAACATAATGGATTTTTTCCATCTCTCGAGCCTACCAGGCTAGTTCTGTGGTTCCATTTTCCTGAAGTATATGTTAGCTCAAGCTCTAGGATAGGCTCTTGATCCGCACAATATGGATGCTTAAGCCTTTGGGCTTGTGATAGTCAACCCATCCTTCGCTGACATGGTTGGACTCCCATCGGTTTCTCCTATATGACAGGTTGACTAATAAGATCTTCCTCGCAACGAGTGTCAATCAAATGCCACTGACTCATTCTCATATCAACATTTATTACGTCTTACCAATCAACAATCACATTAAATACGATTGAACTTCTTCCATGGGCTTATAGTCTTGGGGCTGTTACCCTAACACCCATCCTCTCAATAGACCATACAGTCCTAAAAGTGGGATTTATGATCTAAGAGAGTAATTCCCACCAAATCCAAGTTCCCCTTGTCTTATAAATACAACCATCATTGCACTAACCAAGATATGCAATTTTTAGCTATTGTTACTTTTTCACTTCTCATTCTCAAAGTCTCAACTTGTTTTTTTGGCTAACTGAACCTTCAAAGCCTCTTTTTCCAATCTCCATTGGTTGGCCATGGTTATAGTAAGGCCTTCTTTCTTAGCAAGACACCGACATATTAGCAGAAGATCACCTATACTTGATCTCATTAGAAATCCTTCTTATGGTTCCACTCTTTTTGATCCACACATCCATAAGGCCTGGTTCCTTTTGTAGGCCCAAAAGGTACACCGATAGCCTTTACTATGCTTGGGCAGGTGTTGAGTTCCTGCTTGATCCTAAAACATAGACCCGGATTTAGTAAGGCCAACTTCCGGTGATTGACACATGGGCCTCACACAAAAAAGCCTTAATATTTTATTACTTTCTAAATAAATAGCAGGAAATTCCCAACAACCTTGCTAAATGTGGCTTGCAAAATATTCTAAAAAGCAAAAGAAAATTTCAGTTATTTATTTATTTTTTTTAAAGGAAAGGAATTATATATGGTCATTGGGCAGGAACTTATTCATACTTTGGATAATAAGAAAGGCAAGGTGGAATTCATGACAATTAAAATTGACTTGGCCAAGGCGTATGATCGCCTCGAGTGGTCTTTCATTCTTAAAGTCCTTAGAGCTTTTCACTTTCTCCAAGTTCTCATAGAGTTAATCATGAGCTGTGTCTCATCATCCAGCATCTCTATTTTGTTCAATGGAGGCAAACTTGAAGTCTTTAAGCCTTCTAGAGGGATTCGCCAAGGCAATCCTCTCTCCCCATACCTCTTCATTCTGTGTATGGAGTATCTTGGATTCCTGATCAATAAGAGTTGCATGGAGAAGAAGTGGACCCCTTTGAAAGCTTCCAAGAATAATGTGGAGATTTCTCACTTATTTTTTGCTAATAATCTTTTGCTTTTTGCTAAGGATAACATGGTTGGAGCCAAGGCCATCAAAGAGGTGCTGGACAATTCTGTGAAGAATTCGAGCAACTTGTGAATTTCGATAAATCTCATATTTATTTCTTGCCGAATTCCCATGAGGGTGTCAAGGAGAATATTAGTGCCATTCTGAATATTCAAGCTACTTCTTCTCTGGGTAAATACCTGGGTTTTTCGTTAAGACACAAAGGAGCTGTTAGATCTCAATACAACTTCATTGTTGAAAGGATCATTTCTAAATTTTTTGGATGGAAGGCTAAGTTTTTATCATTTGCTAGTAGAATTGTATTAGTTAAATCTGTCATGACAGCTATGCCCAACTATGTAATGTAGGGGGCTGCACTTCCTGTACATCTTTGTGATAAAATAGACAAATATTAGCAGGGACTTCCTATGGGGATCAACGATGGAAAAGAAAAAATTATACCTGGTTGTTTGGAGCAAAATTATTAAGTCTAAGGATGAAGGTGGTCTGGGTATACAAGCGGCTAGGGCGAGGAATATTGCCCTCCTTGCTAAACTTAATTGGAGGCTTTATTAGGAAAAAGACTCGCTATGGGCCAAAGTTGTGCTGAATAAATACTGTTCTCCATCCCGACAAAGCTCTAAGGATCTTGACAAGTTGCCTTGTTCTCCCATTTGGTCTGCTGTCAAGGTAGGATTCACTGTGTTTGAAAAAGGTATTTGTTGGAATGTGGGGACTAACTCCAACCTTAAATTATGGGAGAACAAATGGGTTAAGGGGTACATGGTAAGGGAACTAATTGAGGGGCCCCTTACAAGACATGAAGCTGATTTAACCGTTTCTGATATGTTCCACTTTGGGAGTTGGTGTTGGGATAAAATTTCCTTTGATTTACCTTCTGAAATCCGGGAAAAAATCCGTGCCATTCCTATGTAGTTTTTTGGGGATAAAGAGGACACTTTGGCATGGAAATACTCAAAGGATGGTGAGTTCAGTTTTGCTTCAGCTTACAATTTGGCTATCTCCGAGGGCACTAGTCTTCAGTCCTTTTCGGGTAAGTGGTTGTGGAAGTTGGACACACTTCCAAAAAATAAAGCATTTTTTGTGGTTGTGTTTTCATAACAACATTCCAGTTAGGCAAGTTCTTAATACCAGGGGCATTGAGTGCTCCACTTGTTGTCCGTTGTGTCAAAATCAAGAAGAATCTATCATACATCTTTTGCGGGATTGCCCTTTTGCTTTGAGGTTTTGGAATAAACTTGGAACCCCATAGTCATATACAAATTTTCTTCAATTGGATTTGCTTGAGTGGTTCAAGCAGAACTGCCTCTGTAACATTCAAATCCAAGCTAACGGCATCCCTTGGTCTTCACTCTTTCCATTCGCAATTTGGTGCTTGTGGAACCATAGGAACAGAGTGATTTTTAAGAACTCTGTTATTAATTCTAACCTTCATGCTGTGTGTATTAATCTGGCGAGGGAGTATGTTTTGTGTGTCTGGAAAGGGTAGCAACTAAAGCATCACATTGTCACTCCTATTTGTTGGCACAAACCTGATCATGGTTGGTTTAAACTTAACTCGGACGGGGCTTCTCAAGGAAATCCGGGTAAGGCTGGAGGAGGAGGCCTCATTGGGGATCAACATGGGAATTGGATTAAGGGTTACATGAGAAGAATTGGTGTGGCTTCCAATTTCATATCTGAGTGTTGGCTCTTGAGAGATGAATTGTTACTTGCTTCCCAACTGGGCATCCAGCAGATTGTTGTTGAACTTGATGCTATCACTATTGTTAATCTTGTCTTGACTAATTCAACCTCTAATAGAGCATACTTCCCTCTCCTCAATGATTGCAGGTACCTTTTGGGGCAATTTCATCGCTTCAAGGTCATACATACCTATAGAGAGGCGAACAGATGTGCGGATTATCTCGCTCGAGTTGGTTGTTCACTTGTTGAGGATTTTGTTGTATTAGATCTGCCATCTAATGATGTTTTGTGTAATATGTTAAGCACTGATGCTGCTGGTTTGTATTCTATAAGGGGCATAGCCTCAACTTCGTCTTTTATGGCTTCCTAGTTTAATATAATTTTCTCTTAACCAAAAAAAAAAAAAAAAAAGTTTTTATGATTTTCAGAACTAAAAAGAGATCAAAACTTCAAGTAATACAAATTACAACCAAAAAAGAAAAACAATAGAATAAATAATGGCTTTTAAAGGACAAAGTTCTTATAGCCTGATGATGGCTTGCCTCTATTTGTGGTGCTTGTTTCGGTTGGGATCCTCACATCTTCACTAAGCTTAAAAAGAGTGGGTTTATGCATTAAGAACAAATATTTTCAATAATTCTATTGAAGAAAAAGAAAGGAAAAGAAAAGTAAAGTGCGCGACAGTAATGTTGAAAAATTCACATCCTCTCACGTGATACATCATTTGAGTCCACCACAACAAAAAATACAGAGTTATTTTCGTACCAAAACTTTTATCACAATTTTATATGATCAACTCACATGGATACATCATTTTTTTTCTTCACCATTAATAGTTGACTATGGTAGAGTTGTGGTACAAAATCAATTTATTCTACAAACTCTCTCAAAAAAGAAAAGAAAAGAAAATCTAATTTTAAAATAATTCTATGACTGAGACTTGTTTTTAGAAGCAAAGATATTCCGTAATGAGATATTTTAGCATCCCCAGTCTTGGGCCTACCTCTTTTGTAAGAGTCAACACTCTACTTTGAAATTTTATAATAATTAAGGTTATATTTGGTACATAAATTTAAACACATATTTTTAATTTTCAAATAATATTACATGTATATATACTTTTTTATTTAAACTTATTTTTTAAAAAATTTAAAATTATTATTTAAACACAGTACACCCTAAATATTTTACCTTCATCTCAGCTAGCAATAAAAAGAATAATTACAATTTGGAGCTAATATCTGGGTAATCCTTATCATATGGGCCATACGCAAAAGCAACTGCAAAAATCTGACAAGAGTATAATATAAGCACGTATTTAACCTTTTTACTGTTGATATGATATTAAATCTCAACCACTGAACCAAGAAAGGGACTATACGATTTGACATCTTGACAAGATGTAACATTGGCATGACTCGGTGCCAAACTTTAATAAAGGCGAAAACAGGCATCAAAAGTCATCACATTGTCAATCAAATGATCTGTACTGTACTCGATCTCACTCAGTCCTTACTTCCATCCAGCCCAAAAGCAAACAAATCCATATGTCATTCTTCCCTTTGGTTCGTGTGATATTGTTTTACACTTCACCATTCTGTTTTCACAGATTTGCACAATTCATGCTAATAAACTAATTCAAAAAATGAAAAAAAAAAAAAAAAAAACTATATATATCTTGACTTTGTTAGTATTTGCGGCAGAAACAAAATGATGCCATTAATCTCAACTATGCCTTTGTTTGGATAGCAAGTTTGCTACTCAAAGTAAATTGCGTTTTACTTTTTTTTTTTTTTTTTTTTTGTCGTACTTTGTTGACTTTGGGGGACAAAATTTACTGTGTATGACAGTATGTGCACTGTTTATGCACTGTTCATGCACTTTATGCAATTTTAATATTAAAGTAGGTCTACAATACTATTCACACATTTAAAATATTTTGCTACAGTGTTTTCAGCAACAATCAGTTTTTATCAACTTTCAGTAACAATAGTGCTATTAAATGGGCCCTATGTTCTGTAGAAGAAAGTGGCCTAAATCTTGGATTTGATGGGAAATATGGTTGTGAAAAAACTTATATTTTTTTTTTGATGAACGAAAAAACTTATATTTGTTGTGGCCCTTTTGGGTGCAGTGATATATTGCTATCATTGTAGCGGTAATAGTGATTGTACGGGTTCAAAAAAGAAGAAGAAGAGCAAATTACATTCTTTCCCCTTTTATCTATTGGATTATTCACAGTTTCTCCCTAAAGTATAAAATCAACCAATATGCATCCTTAACTATTGTAAAAAAGTAATGATTTCACAACCGTTTGTTTTGCTATTAATATATAATGGAATTGTGTTTAGCCAAAAAAAAAAAAAAAACATATAATGGAATTGTTAGAAAAAAGAAAAAGAAAATGTATACGATAATCTTTTGATTCCTTTAATATTTCATACCAAAATGCCATCATGGAAGATCATGGTTGCATTGAATGAAGGTCGTCTGTCCCCTAGGACCATCTTGTGGTCATGCATTATGATATTTATAGTTATGTTTGTAATTTTATTGTTGTATTTATGTTTACACATAAACAAATGTTTAAAACCAAATTAATTTTTCTCAACTCTACTTATAATTTTTAATCTATCATATGAGAAATGGGGAAGTTTAAGAATTAAACTTTTTAATGGAAAAGTACTTACCTTGAACAAATATTGTTACTTATATTATTGTTAACATGTTTAGTACAAGTAAGTGAAAAATTTACTCTAAAGTTTCAAGATTATTACTTATATGTTTTTTTTAGCTTCTACAAACATTATTACATAAATAGTTTTAGAACAAACCTTAGTTAGTAAGCTCTTAATGGTAAATAAAAAATGTAGCTTACCAAAGGCATTAGCCCGGTTAGAAAATACGAAAAAGTCTATCCTAAATTGAATATTAAGCTAGAGAGGGTTACCAAAGCGCTACGTTGCCTTGTGGACGCTTTCGCCTAAGAGAATTGAACCAAATTTTGTAATTGAACCACTTGCGAATCCTATACAGCCACAAACGACGTATATATAGACAAAATAATTTTCATAGATAATCAGCAATGTATTCCAATAAGGTTACAAATGAGTTATCTCTTTATGTCCAATCTACATGCTAAAATTGTCAAGTTAACTCATAACGGTCTTCTTTAGGGGAATAACGTAACGATTAAAGAGTACAAGCAAGATGCCAAAAGAGTTATTCAACAAAAAAACAAAAGATGCCAAAAGAGTTTAGACAGAAGAAAGAGAAGGGTGCAAGGTCATAATAGCAGAAAGAGATAAGCAGGTGAAAATTTTGATATGACGTTTTGGAGTGATATTATTCAGAGAATCATCACTCACCCGATGTGGCCTCTCACACATTCATGGGTCCCTCTTTTGTCACCTTCCTATCTATCTCCTTTCACCACCACGCTACAGTCCTACACCCTCCATTCCTGCTAAGTCCTACCCAATTCCCCTTCTCTTCCTTCCTTCTTTATTTATATCTTCTTTCACCTCTCTTCTACATCATACATCTGTCTCTCTCTCTCTCTCTCTCTCTCTCTCTCATATCTTTGTTTCTCAAATCACAGTTTCCCTTTCTCAAGCTACCTCTTCATACAACCACTGCAAGCACAGCAAATCAAACATTCCACAAAGAGCATATATAACATTAACATATACACATAAACCACAAAACCAAAAACAATCACCTAACATTATGGCAGCAGCTGTGGCGGCAGCAGCAGCCGCAGCCTCTCTGAGCCGCTACAACAACAACAACAACAACAACAACAACAACAGTTCAACCTCTACGACCCAAAACCACCAAAACCACCACCAATTAGGCCTAGTGGTACCTCCAGTAATGAGTCGCTATGAGTCCCAGAAGCGGCGAGACTGGAACACCTTTGGTCAGTACCTAAAGAACCACCGTCCTCCACTGACTCTCTCCCGGTGCAGTGGTGCCCATGTCCTCGAATTCCTACGCTACCTCGACCAGTTCGGCAAGACCAAAGTCCACACTGAGAGCTGCCCTTTTTTTGGGCACCCAAACCCACCAGCACCATGTCCATGTCCATTGAAACAAGCTTGGGGTAGCCTTGATGCTCTCATAGGTCGCCTTCGTGCTGCCTTTGAAGAGAACGGTGGGCAGCCTGAGACTAACCCCTTTGGTGTAAGAGCTGTGAGGTTGTACCTTAGGGAAGTCAGGGATGCTCAGGCTAAGGCTAGAGGGATTGGCTATGACAAAAAGAAGCGTACCAGGAAACCACACGTCACTACGGATTCGGAAGTCGATGGTTCTATCTAGTTAATTCCAGTAATGGCAGTTATTTTGGTCATGCACAACACAATATTAGTCTTGTGGTTGTGGTTGTAGTTGTATTGTCTTTTTCCTTTGGATAAAGAAATTATGTACTAATATTTGGTCAGATTATGTCACTACTAGTTTGGCATATCTCATAATTTCAGCTGCTCATAATATGATAAATAAAACTTTATGACTTTTAAGTTTACAACACCTTCTTCAAATTTATTGAACTTATCACTCGAGTTGATGAATGATTGACGATTTAATTAATTTAGGGTTATATATGATTTGGCTCCTGTATCAGTTACCTAGCAAGTAGTAGGGAAAATTAATTTGGACTCTTATGCACTTGGTTTAAAGGAATTCTTCCTATGCTGTAGCTGTTTCTAGTTTCTAGTTTCTACTCCTATAGTTTATTTTGCATTCAACGACTGTTACCATGTCTCAATCATTTTACCCTTCTCTAAAATCAAATAAAAATGTTACTAATTCTCTCCTCGGAAGCCATGGAAATTGGAAAGAAACGCTCCAAAAAGAGAAAGGGGTTGGTTATCACTTATCGTGGGATATGATGATAAATGAATGCCAGCATTGCTTTGAATGGTCACATCAAATCATTTAAACCTCCACTCGGATTAGATGAGCAAAGCAAAGCTAACGTGGGAATGAGCAGGATCCAAATTAACCATCATTATTCTAATATTATTTATTTTATTTTATTTATAATTACCGCATAAACTAAGAAACTAATAGAAAATACAACTTTGTTTGGTAGAGCAGTTTAACAATATGTTTTTAGTTTTTAAATAATATTATACATATTTTTACATACTATTTTACTAACATGTATTTTAAAAAAATACAAATAACATTACTAGAAGAATGTTGTTAAACGGCCAACATGTTTCTAGTTTTTAAATAATATTATACGCATTTTTACATACTATTTTACTAACATATATTTCAAAAAAATATAAACATCATTATTAGAAGTACGTTATTAAGCGGCCCGTAATTTCTAGGCCTCTCGTTATTTTGTGGCATGTTCAACACTATTTAAATTTAATGTTCGTTTTCAAAGGTTGCTTATTGATTTTATTTCTACTCTCTCAAGTGTCAAAAACTAGAGATACTAAAAATACCTACACACAAAATATGTGTAACATAATTAGAAAAAAAAAAGTTATTTTCTTACATATAACAAAGTATATTATTTAACATTAATAAAAGCTAAAATATTTTTAACTCCTAACCATAAAATCAACATTTATTGTTTCTTTTAAAAGGGAAAACAAAATGCCCACGTCTCTAATTTTTTAAATGAAAAACTAAAAATAAATAAATAATATTTTTAATTTTTATAAAAGATTTACTTATATATTTCTATGATATGCTATTGTAAGGATAAAAGCCCAAAATCATACATTGGGCTTTGGACTTTGCCGAGGATGTTGACAGGTTCGAGAAGGGATTAATAGTTATGACGGGTTTTAGTTTAGAGTATTATAAATAGGGAATGAATGGGAGGTGGTTTGAGGAGGAATTCCTCCTTGGGTATGATAGATATCGCTTAGATGTTATTCTAACGATGAAAGTAACCTTTATGGAAGCTCTAATGATAGGACGTGCTCATGAACATATGAGAAGGAAGGAAACCCAAAAATATCTAAGAAAAAGTTGTTACCATCACATTAAATGCACTACAACTGCTTTTCTAGCTACATTTAAGTGGAGAAGACCCCCGAACAATGTTGCCTTAACTACCACAACTCATAGAAAGTTAGAGAATGTGTCTGATGGGACAGGTACTCAAGTAAGGGCTACAAGTGTAAGATCCGAATGGTTCAAGGGGAGATATATAATGTAAGATACCCTTCATGGAGGGGGGGGGGGAGGGATCGGAAAATCAATAAAGAAACACTGTAGTAATCTAGAACCAGACTTGTAATAAAGCTTTAAAAACAATACTTAAGAATTAGTCTCCTCGAACTTGGCTGATGACGTTTTTCTTTAGTGAACGACTATTATCTTTCCTTTTTTATCATCAAAATCTATTGGTTTGTTATTGAATTTATTAAAACCCAGTTTTCCAACCCATTCTCTACAAATTTATTGTTTTGGGCTTTTTAGGCTTAAGTCCATATACACGTTGGACTAGGAGTTCAAATCAGGTCCTTACAGCTATTATGATATAAGAATAATTAGAGCAAAATAATATGCTTGTGGAGAATAATAAGAATATAAGAATAATATGCTATTATGGTATAAGTATAAATGCTTTTAGAGTGTAGGGGGCAAGGTTCGAAGTTCAAGTCTTTAGGAGGGAGTTTTACACACATATACACTTAGATTATGCTAAAGTAGAATTTTTATCTTGTATAAAAAAAAAGTATAAAATTTTCTATTTTTATGATATGCATTAAATACACTTTAAATTAATGAGTTATTTATGATATACAAGTAGGTAGAGGTAAAAAATGATACATTAGTCATCTAATTAAATGTGTTACATGTATTTAATAAAAATCTTGAGGGTCATTATTTAAATTGATGTATTTTGTTTTTTGAGAAACAAACATACATATACACATATGGCAGAGGAAGAGATTCTAAAATTTTAAAATAAAAGCACACCACAAAGTCCACTAAAAAATTATGGTAAATATATATAAAAGAGGGATGATGGATTTTGAAAAGTTAACAAAGGCCATCCCCTTCTTCCACCCCTAACCTTTCTAATATTGTTGGTGGATAAATTACCAAATTTCTCAAAATTTATAATATATTATGATAAATTATCAATTCTCCTAAGATTTAAATTATTAGAAAAGTATATATTTAATATTTGATAATTATTCCAGCATTGATAATTAACTGCATGTGGTTGATTACCACCACCTTCATCATCTCATCTCTACTGGAAATCTAACCAATGCATGCGCTAATGCACTTGCAAGAATGATCTTTCACTAATCTGTTCATCATCTTATCGTTAATGATCCTTCTCCTAAACTAATTTGTTCCTATTGTAAACAAATATTTTACTCATATCGCCCCACATGCCTATCTAATAATTCAAAATATGTAATTAATTGTGTTTCATTCTGTTCGGAATGATTAAAACAATTCTGTTCCAGTTAGATAATCGAAACGAATCACCTCTCTATTCAATTTCATCTGAAATTCCAGTTCATTTTAGACCATTCCATTAAATTATGGTCGAAATGTAAATAAATAAATCATTGTTTTGTTTCCTAAACCCATTCTTCCCATTATTTACTTATGGAATTTTATTGTTATTTTCATTAAGAATGTGTGTGTGGTTTTTTTTCATTTACTAAAATCACATATGATTTTTTTTTTAATTAATAAGTCTTTTTATTTATTTATTTACTCATAATCTCATATATGAGATGTTATGTAAGATGATATTAAGAATGCATATCAAATGATTTTGAATTAATAATATGATATTCTATAATGCTATGCGATGAATACTTAGAAATAATAATAATAATAATAATTTTTTTTAGCTATAATTCCTAAATGGTATATCGAAATAGATTTTTTTTTTTGACAGAATAGATAGAAGTATATTAAAGAAACTGAGGGAGTACAAAGTGAGCCTTAGGGGTGGCTCCCACTGACCAAACCCCACCAGCCAATACACTCAAAGGAAAAAGTAAACTTATAACGTAAACAAAGGCCTCAAAGGTGAGGGCAGCACACTCAAGTGCTCAGTTGTTAGGCATGCAACGAGTTAACCGTTGGTATTCTTCCATTAACGTTTCAGCGCTCTTAAGGATTGCATGCGGCGGGGTCTGATAAGCTTCAAAGTATAGCCTGTTACGTGCATTCCATATGGACCATGCCACCATAGCCCACGTCTCTAGCTCCTTCCTGGACAACCTTTCCTTCAAGGTTTGGGCTAAGCTAAAAAAACGTCCTAGCCGAGGAGTCACTTTTCTGCAGCTTTCCTTTGACAAGCGCCCAAACATTGTGCGCTAAGGGGCATTGCCAGAGTATCTGGAGGACCGTCTCATCGCTCGAACCACAAACCGCAGATTTAGGATCCACGGGTACTTTCCGACGGGCTAAGTTTGCTCGGGTGGGCAGGATGTCCGAGCTAGCCCGCCATATGAAGTTTCTTACTTTAGGTGGAATGGACAGCCTCCACAGCCTGCTCCATATCCGCTTGTCTTCTTGCACCCTCGAGTGTTCTGTGAAATCCGTCTGACTCATCCGGAGTGCTACTTGATAAGCAATTCGCACCGAAAACGTTTGGGCCTTGTTTTCATTCCATAACAGTGTATCCTGGCTCTCTAGACTCCCCAATCGAATCCGCAAAACTTCATCTCTTGACGGTGGTTGAAACCAAGCATTGACTTTTCCCCTGTCCCATTGCTAGGTTTGTGGGTTGATGAAGTCAGCCACCCTCAAGGTTTGGTCTGCCCCGTCATGGAACATCGGGGGGTGGGGTAGCCACTTATGAGTCTGAATACCAACCGAGTGACCATCACCGATTTTCCAAATTGAACCCACCCGAATTAGCTCCCTAGCACTGAGGAGACTACGCCACACGTAAGAGGGGTTGGTCCCTAGTTCGGCCTCCATGAATGAGCAAGCGGGAAAGTACCTTGCTTTGTATACTCGGTAGAACAGCGAGTGTGTTCCATGGATGAGTCTCCACGCTTGTTTAGCCAACATTGCAAGGTTAAAAGCATGAATATCGCGAAAGCCCACCCCACCTCTATTCTTAGGAGTGCACAATTTGTCCCAGTTGATCCAGTGAATTTTCCGCTCATTCCGAGTCTGCCCCCACCAATACTTAGCCAACACAGAATTCATCCCATCACACACTGCTCTAGGGATCTTGAAGATGCTCATTGAGTATGTAGGTATTGCTTGGGCCACCGTCTTGATAAGGACTTCCCTCCCTGCCTTAGAAATATTCTTTTCCTTCCACCCCATCACCCTATGATTGACCCTTTCCTGAAGATCCTTAAAGGTATTAACCCTTGATCTGCCTCCCACCATGGGTAGTCCTAAGTATTTCTCGCAGTTTGTCATTACCTGTGCCCCAAACATGGTCCTGATGTTTTCCTAAACCTCACGACACGTGTTCTGGCTAAAAAACAACGTAGTCTTTTGGCGGTTAATAGCCTGCCCCGAAGCATTTTCATACTGGGCGAGTACATCCATCAAACGGTGGCACTCTTCCGGCTTTGCTTCACAAAATAGAAGACTGTCGTCAGCGAATAGAAGTTGAGAGATGCGCACCCCACCCTGACAAGAAAGAAGTCCTCTTAGCTGGCGAGTTTCAATCGCCTTTCGTAGCAAGGAGGAGAGCCCCTCCGCACAAAAAAGAAATAGGTAAGGAGACAAAGGGTCCCCTTGCTTGATCCCCCTAGATGGGGAGACATATCCGCAAGGTTCGCTAATTAATAATGATGGAGTAAGAGGTTGTTCGTACTGTCAGCATTGCAAGCTTCACCCACTGTACTGGAAAGCCGATTCTTAACATGATTTTTTCAAGGAATTCCCACTCCACCCTATCGTAAGCCTTACTAACATCAAGCTTGACTGCCATGTGTCCAATCCTCCCTTTCCGCCTATTTCGCATCCTGTGCAGCATTTCAAAAGCAATGGTGGTATTGTCTGTGATAAGCTTGCCGGGCACAAACGCACTTTGGGAGTCAGAGATAACATTTGGTAAAATAGGTTTCACCCGATTTGCGAGTACCTTTGAGATAATTCTTGAGACAACGTTGCCCAAGCTTATAGGCCGGTACTCCGTGATGTACTGTGGGTTCTTCTTTTTAGGAATTAGCACAATATGTGTATAGTTCATTTTGCACAAATACCTAAAAAAAAAAAAAAAAAAAAAAAAAAAAAAAAAAAGGCTCAAACTTATACCCAATAAAACAATTTGAAGGTCGGCCTATAAAACCTATACCCAAATCAAGCTTAAAGAGATCCTCAAACCATGCAACCACGTGTAGAAATAGAAAAGCAACCAGTTGATAGAAATAGCTCAAACTTTCAGCTTATTGTCCGCCTCCTCAGTTCATTATAAAATAGATTTAAAATGAATTAATGGTATGAAATTTCTGATATATAAAATTTCAATTGTTCCTTAAGGATCTAGTGAAACGTAATACTACCAAGCATTTTTAACCTATATGTATTCATCAATAAATCAAACTGAAAAGGAGAGAGTTTGAGCATCTGAGAAGAATTAAAAGGCATATATTCAATATTTCAATCCTAAAACTAAGGTTTGAAAAAGGGGAAGCAGTGTGTAAAAATGCCAAGGTAGCCTCTCTATGTACCTCTTGCTGTTGTTCCATGTATTGCCTGATCCAATCTGCCTGAGAAGGTTGGCGTAAATCTAGAGTATCATCATCCCGCCGCCCCTTGATCTTAACAGAAAATTCAGGAGCTTCCTCCTCAATCTTAGTCAATGGTTCCACCGAAGGCGCCCAATCTTCCCGTGAATTCAATATGACACCAACTGAACCTCCTGAACATGGCATTAAAAGGCAGTAACATCATTATCCAAAAACCAAATGCAATTTCACTCAATTACTCTAAACTAAAAAATATATACCGAGCTTCACTTGTAAAACAAAATCAATAATATAATCATAGCAAATTGAACTCTACCTTCATTCATACGCAGATAATTCTCGCTAGCAAACTTCAATGGGAGCTCATTACCAGGCAAATTCAAGCATAACCAATCAAGACCAGCCTCAAATGTAGCACCCTCCTATTCAAAGTAACATACAAGAGCAATCTTAGGAAGGCATAAGATACTTGAAGAAGCAATACTTTCAACATTTAGTGCCAAATCACATTAAAATCTCATTCAAAATCAAAAAACAAAACAGCCATTAAGTCATAAATATCATCCACTCCATCAACAACCAAGCCTTAGTCCCAAAATTTTGGGATTGGCTATGGATGATCATTAGTGCATTTCATTGTATTCTTTTAAATCAAACTCTTTGTTACTTCCTTAATTGAAATTCATAATAAAGTGACTAAATTTTCACAGACTAAGGTGGAGTGTCAGTATTAATGAAAAAAAAAAGGCCCTATAGCAATGCCATCAAATTTTCTCGGAAAGATTTTCTTAGCAACCAAACACTCCCATTCTTCAGAACGCAAACAATCACACTCGAACTTCAAATCCTTTTCCTTTGTAGCATCAAATTTTCTTTTCCTTTCAATTTTTTTCGGAAAATCAAAGTGTCTTTGCTTTGATTTTCTTAGCAACCAAACACTCCCATTCTTCAGAACGCAAACGATTACACTCGAACTTCAAATCCTTTTCCTCTGTAGTATTGCTTTATTTTATTTTCGATTATTTGATTTTCTCGGAAACCAAACAGAGTGAGAGAGAAATGAAAGCAACCTTAAGAGCGGAGAGAGCAAGTTCAATCTGATCATTGGTGAAGCCTTCACAAGAAAGCTTCTCGTAAACGGTCTTCAGCTTCTTTGCCTTCTGAGCCTTCGATAGTGTATCGTCGACCGGGGCCGAATCGGACCGGGCCGAGTTGTTGTTGTTAAGCAAAAGCCGCCGGAGGCGGTTCTCATTCTCGGCCGAGATTTGGAGTCTCGGACCGGACGATGACGATGAAGACGATGAATTTTGCGATTTCGAATTCGGCTTGGAATTATTATTGTACTGCTTCTGCTTCTGCTTCTGTTGCTGCTGCTGCTTCTTTTTCGGAGCCATTTTTGCTTTGGCTTTGCAGAGGATTTCGGAGTTTGATTAGAAGCGTAAGAATTTCAAGAGAAACTGCAAGGCCTGAGGCGTGAAGAAACGACACCGTCTTTATATTTATTTTTTATTTTAGAAGAATCTATATACCTTAGATTTTCTAATCAAGTTCAAATATTATACCATCGTAAATTTATTTTGAAAAATGAGTGTGAGTTAAAAAAAAATTAAAATTTATATCGTGTTTTTAAGGGTTAAACCCTTTTAGATATATATTATTATCAGTTTATTTAAATTCTTTTCTCCTCTCTTTATGTGTGTTTTAAAATACTTAGGTTATTTTTTGTAACAGTTTTTGTTTTCTATTTTTAAAAACCTTTTTTGGAAATATAAACAAAAAACAATTTTCTTGTATTTTTGAAATTAAAGTATGTTTGATTAGTTGAAATTAAAAATATAATTTTTTGAAAAAAAAGGTTGAAAATACTAAAATACGTTGTTACTAGAATTTGAACTCTAATGCTAACTTATTAAATAAGACAGATTCATTAAATTAAATGCTTTTTTTCATTGACTTTTAAAAATTAGAAATTGAAAACCGTCTTTTGTATGTTTTCAGTTTCCTTCACAAATTGAGTTTGGAGAACCGTTTTTATTTTCAGTCCATTTTTTGTTGCTAAACAAGTTTTTTAGTCTTAAAAATGAAAAATTGTTTTTGGAAACAAAAAATAAGGGGAAAAAACTGTGGATAAATCTCACATTGGAAAATAAGTATGAGTTAAAGAGGTTTAAAGTCTATGTTGTGTATATCCAAGAGTTAAACCCTTTTGGATAATACTTAGTGTGGGGCCAGAGAATTTGGCAACCCTAGCTCATTTCATAATAAACCCAAGGCCCATGCCGAGGAGGAAGAAATGTCTGAGAACGAATAAAGAGAACCCAAAGTGCCGAAGAGGATAGTCGAGAATAATCCTGTCCTCGGTCAACCAAGATCATAGAAGGGAAGAGCGGCACATTATCAAAGGCAGCCTCTCAGAGCATTCCAAAAAGAATGACGAGTACGATAGACCAGCCATGGAAGCATTGTGGATGAGCAATCCAAGGAGAAACTGTCATCTCCGCATTAAATGCCTACAACTAACGTTCTGGCCGCATTAATGAGGAAGTGACCCCTGAACAATGCTACCTTGGTTGCCGTAACTCACAGAAGGTTTGGAAAGATGGCTGATGGGACAAACACTCTAGTAGCAGCCTGCATTGCTAACAAATAGAGCGCCAAGATCAATTAAAAGGGGATATGTAATGTAAGAGATCCTCCAAGAAGGGGGATCGTAATAAAAAGCAAGGAGAGAGAAAAAAGAAAAGGGAACACTCAACAGCCATTGGTATGGTCTTTGAAACTCTTGTAACCCAGTACTGAAAAAAGTAATAAAAACTGCGAGCTCCTTAGGTGAGGGCCGAGGATAAGATTTCACGTTTCAGCCCGCGCTCTTGTTATTCAAATAAACTCACAATCATGTTTAGTGGTTGTATCCTTCACTAAAGCCTAGCTCTTAAACTCACTCTCTACAAATTCATTGTACCAGGTCCACTGGGCCTAGATCCTATTCGTTTTTAGGCTTAGTCCGAAAATCGCGACCTTACAATTGGCACTGTCTGTGGGAAGAACTTGTGTGTTAGTAAAGACAGCAATTAAGCATGGTAGGATCAGGCCCTTATCAAGAAGACCCCTATCAACCTGAACCAGTAGGGTCCCAGCAACAAGGTAATATTCCCAACCCGAAGCGCACTCGAAATGAAGAGAATGGAAGGTTTCAGGAGGGAAGCGTGCACACCACCCAAACCAGTAGAAGTCATTCTCGTGTGGGCAGCCACGTACTCTAGAGACAAATTGACAATCAAGTCATGCAACAAGAAGAAGTTAGGAGCCACGTACTCCAAAGACAAAATGATAATCGAGTCATGCAACAAGAAGAAGTTAAGAGCCACGTATCCCAAAGGCAGAATGATAATCAGGCCATGCAACGAGAGATAGAAGACTTGAAGAGAAAGTTGCGTCATGCACAACGAAGGCAACCTCATTCTAATCCTAACATGCCCTCTGATGATGAAAGCAATGATGACTATAGGCGAAGATCGAGAACTCCTTAAAGAGAGACATTCTCTCACGAGGAAGAACACTACCAGAGGCGTAAACGTAAAAGCCCATCCCCTAGGGGCTTAGAGAGCGACGCCATGAGCAAGGCACTAGATCAACTCTCCAAATCACCCTTCACATGCCACATAGAAGGGGCTACGCTTCCTCGATGATTCCAGCAACCAACCTTCACCATTTATAACGGCAAAACAAGCCCTGTGGAGCATATGAGCCAGTTTAACCAAAGGATGGCCATCCACTATAAGGACGAGGTGCTAATGTGCAAGGTTTTCCCATCCAGCTTGGGACCGGTGGCGATAAAGTGGTTCAATGGCTTAAAGATGAATTCCATAGGTTCATACAGGCAACTAACCCAAGCCTTTGGTTCTCGTTTCGTTACAAACAGCAGAGCTCATTGGCCCTTGAATGCGTTACTGTCTTTATCCATGCATGACAGGGAAACCTTAAAGGCTTACTCGAACAGATATTGAGAGATGTATAACGAAATGGACGGCAATTTTGACGATGTCGCCATCATCACCTTCAAAAATAGTCTCCCCACCGAGCACGACTTAAAGAAGTCCCTGACTGGCAAGCCTGTCACCAGTGTGCGTCAATTGATGGATTGGATTGATAAGTATAAACGGGTAAAGGAAGACCAGCTGCAGGGCAAAGGGAAATAGAAGGTTATCCCTTAGGAGATGAGGGATTTCAGGTCGGACCGATATAACAGCAACCGCCCGATAAGGGATTTTGTAGGGTAATTTGGAGCAGCCAACACACAAGCTGTCAATGCCGTATTCCGAGAACCAGTACACTGGGTGTTGGAGAAAATCAAGAACGAACCATACTTCAAATGGCTGAATAAGATGGCGGGAGAGCCCCCGAGGTGCAATCAGAACTTTTATTGCCAATACCACCAAGACCACGGACATACCACGGAGAGCTGTAGGAACCTCTAGAACTATTTGGACTAACTGGTCCGAGAAGGAAAGTTGAAGCACCTTCTACATCATTCCAGTAGTCATCAAGGCTAGACCCATCAGGAGCCCCAAAGAGATACTGCTCTAGGGCCACCCATAGAGACAATCAACGTAATCCTGGCCGCGCTAGAAAGAACGGGCACGCACCCATCAAAAGTGTTATCTGTGGCTCAATTGCCTACCAAGGAGTCCCAACCAGAGCCGAAGAGGGCCAGAATGAAGTTTCACCCAATCCTAAGCTTTTCAGAAGAAGACAAGATTAGAACCACCCAGCCCCATGATGATGCGCTGGTGATCACTCTCAGAATCGGGAACTACGATGTAAAAAGAGTGATGGTGGACGACAGCAGTGGGGCCGAAGTTATGTACTCGAATCTCTACAAGGGGCTGAGGTTAAAACCGGAAGATTTAATGCCCTATAGCTCTCCGTTAATGAGCTTCGACGGGAAGATTGTTATTCCAAAGGGCATGATTAGACTACCCATCCAGACCGGCCCAGAGATAGTAGAGGTGAATTTTATTGTAGTGGACACCTACTCATATACAGCCACCGTCGGTAGGCCCTAGCTCCATACCTTGGGGGCTGTCGCCTTATCCTTGCATCAAAAAGTGAAGTTCCCATCCGGGGACCAGGTCCACGAGGTCTGTGGTTACCAATCCACAGCAAGGCAGTGTATGGTGGCCGCCATTTCACATCGGCTCGATGCGAAGTCCTCAGCCTCTGCCGAAAAAGACTTATAGCAATCAAAGGCCCCGATGTCGCCTCCTGATAACACTGCCGATGGGGCAAAATGTGAAAATCTAGAAAAGGTGGTCATCGGTAACGACCCAGAAAGGTTCTTTCAGGTCGGAGCTCAGCTGCCTCTTCAGGAGAAGGAGGAGTTTATTAGGTTTCTCAAAAGAAATATAGACATGTTCGCATGGGACGCCTGTGATGCTCCGGGGATCGATCCAGCTTTCATCTGTCACCATCTTAATGTCAACCCATCCATAACTCCCAAGAAGCAGCCATCTCGGCGCCTATCGAGAGAGCACGCCGATGCGATTAGAGACGAGGTGAAGAAACTTAAGCGTGCAGGAGCCATCAAAGAGGTTTTTTTTACCCTGAATGGTTGGTCAACACCGTGGTGGTCAAGAAGAAAAGTGAAAAATGGTAGGTCTATGTAGGCTTCACGAACTTGAATAAGGCATGTCCCAAGAACCCATTCCCCATGTCTTGGATAGACTAGCTGGCAGATGCAACTGCAGGCCATCCTCAAATGAGCTTTTTAGATGCCTTTCAAGGCTATTATCAAATACCACTAGCCTTGGAGGATTAGGAGAAAATAGCCTTCGTAACACCCATTGGGAACTACCACTACAAGGTGATGTCGTTCGGTCTGAAGAACACAGGGTCCACTTATCAAAGGATGATAACCAGGATGTTCGAGCCACAGCTGGCCAAGAACATCGAAATCTATGTCGATGATATAGTGGTGAAGAGTAAAATTGTGTCCGAGCATTTAGGAGACCTCGACGGCACCTTCGATGTCTTGAGAAAGCACAAGCTGCGCCTAAATGCTTCTAAATGCTCGTTTAGCGTGGGATCAGGCAAATTTTTAGGCTACATGGTCACTCATAGGGGAATTGAAGTTCACCCAAACCAGATCAAGGCTATCAATGACCTAAAACAGCCGCGAAATGCCAAGGAAGTCCAAAAGCTTACTAGAATGATCGCAGCCTTAAACCGATTCATTTCCAGGTCAGTAGATAGATGCAGACCATTCTATCTCTTGATCAACAAATGGAAAGGATTTGAGTGGTCCGAGGACTGTATTACGGCCTTCCAGCAACTCAAGGAGTACCTATCCCGCCCACCAATCATGTCCAGTCCTAAGGCTGATGAAGTCTTATACGCATATATTGTTGTAACCCCTCATGTTGTGAGCTTGGTGCTAATACGGGACGACAATGGCCTTCAAAAGCCAGTCTACTATGTGAGTAAATCGCTGCATGAAGTCGAGGTCAGATACTTGCCTTTGGAGAAGTCCATACTAGCTGTAGTCCATGCTACGCGAAAGCTTCTCCATTATTTCCAAGCCCATACGGTGGTAGTCCTGACCCAACTACCCCTAAAGTCTGTGCTTCAGTCTGCTGATTACACTAGAAGGATTGCCCTATGGAACACAATTCTAGGGGCTTTTGACATTAAGTACATGCTTCAGACCTCCATAAAGGGCCAAGTCCTGGCTAACTTAGTGGCTGAATTTGCTAAGCCACCAATGGAAGTGTTGGCTGAGGAGCGAAACATGGATGGAAAATTCGTTGGGGTAATCTCTGCGCTAGGACTCCCATGTTGGAAGGTGTATGTTGATGGTGCGGTGAGTCAAAGGGGGTCTGGAGTGGGGCTGGTCCTAGTTTCTCCTGAGGAAACCATCATAGAGAAATCCCTAAAACTTGGGTTTTCGGCCACAAATAACGAGGCCGAGTACAAGGCCTTGTTACAAGGAATGGCCATGGTGCAGAAAATGGGAGGAAAAGCAGTAGAGATGTTCTCAGACTCAAGGTTGGTAGTAGGCCAGGTAAAGGGAGAGTTAGAGGCCAGAGACACAAGGATGCAGGGGTATTTAAGCTAGGTTAAACGCTTGCAGTCGGACTTCGACCTTTTCTGCTTGTCACATGTCTTTAGAAGTGGAAACACCTATGCAGACTCCCTGGCCACGCTTGCCACCTCCTCGACAAGGAGCCTACCCCGGACTACTATTGTCGAGCACCTAGATAGGGCAAACGAGGTTTCAAAAGGCACAGTTCATATCTTTCAAGTTAGTGTGGGCCCTAGCTGGATGGACCCTACGGTGAGATTCCTCGAAGACGATGTTCTACCTGAAGAAAAGTCAGAGGCTGAGAAGATACGAAGAAACGCTCTTCGGTTCTAGTTGTCTAAAGATCACAAATTGTACAAGCGCTCCTATTCCAAGCCATATTTGCTGTGTATTCACGCAGAAGCATCAGAATTACTGCTTGAAGAACTGCACGAAGGGATCTGTGGGAGCCACACCAGAGGAAGATCCTTGTCGCACTGAGCCATTACTCAAGAATATTGGTGGCCAGGGATGCAGAAGAAAGCCCTAAAATATGTTAAGAAGTGTGACCAGTGCCAAAGGTTTGCCCCAAATATTCATCAGCTAGGAGGAGTCCTCAACCCCTTATCCAGTCCATGGTTGTTTGCCCAGTGGGGCCTAGATATTGTAGGTCCCTTCCCCAAGGCAGCAGGAAATAAGAGATATATGTTGGTTGGCACAGATTATTTCACCAAATGGGTCAAAACTAAGCTATTGGCCAACATCAAAGATGTGGACACTAAAAAATTCATCTGGAGGAACATTGTCACGCAATTCAGGGTCCCTCATACCTTCATTTCGGATAACATACTCCAATTTGACAGTAAAGCCTTCAGAAGATACTATTGCGAGCTAGGGATCACAAACAGGTACTCAACTCCAGCTTACCCTCAGGGAAATGGGCAGGCCGAGGCTATCAATAAGGTCATAGTCAATGGGCTTAATAAGAGGCTGGATGACGCCAAGGGAAGGTGGGTAGAAGAGTTGCCACACGTCTTACGGACTTACCGGACTACACCACGATGGTCGACAAGGGAGACATCTTTCGCCATGACTTATGGGGCAGAGGCTGTCATCCCTCCAGAGGCAAACTTCCCAATGCTGAGGACCAGCTCCTTCACTCCAAGTAGTAATGATGAACTATTAAGGAAGAGCCTGGATCTGATCGATGAACGGAGAGAAAGGGCAGTGATCTAGCTGGCCTACTACTACTAGAAGCTTAAGCAGGGCTATGATGCCAATGTGAAACTGAGACCACTAGCGCCAGGAGACCAAGTGTTGAGGAAAGTTGTGGGTGCTGCCAAGAACCCCTCTTTTGGAAAGCTCGGACCCAACTAGGAAGAACCATACCGAATCACCTCAATAGCAGGGATAGGAGCAAACTACTTAGAAGACTTAGATGGAAAGGCTATACCTCATCCCTGGAATGTAAATAACCTGAGAAGGTATTATTATTAATAAAAGCATTTCTTTGTCTCAAATTTTAAGTCTATTATGATTATATGTCTGCTATTTCAAGAAAAATCTAAGTACTAGACAGAACCAAGGTCTTGCATGGTCCTCGGACTCAAACCTATGGGGAAACTAGTTACTTCAAGAAAAATCTAAGTACTAGACAAACCAAGGTCTTGCACGATCCTCAGACTCAAACTTATGGAAAAATTAGTTACTTCAAGAAAAATCTAAGTACTAGACAGAACCAAGGCCTTGCATGGTCCTCGGACTTAAACCTATAGGAAAACTAGTTACTTCAAGGAAAATCTAAGTACTAGACAGAACCAAGGTCTTGCATGGTCCTCGGACTCGAACCTATGAGGAAACTAGTTACTTTAAGAAGAATCTGAGCGTTAGACAGAACCAAGGTCATGCATGGTCCTCAGACTCAGGCCTATGAGGGAACTAATTATTCTCAACGAAAGCCTGAGCGTCAAATAGATTCCGAGTGTTGTGAGACTCCTTCGACCATACCTTTGAGGAAATTAACAAGCTCGAATAATCGTCTGAGTTACAAATGTGGCCAAAATGGAGCTTGACTCCTCGGATCACCTGCCCTGGTAATCCATGAGCCTCACTTGAGGCATTTCAAGGTACGCCTAGGTCATTTCACCTAAGGTATCACTTAAAGCATCAATTACTTTCCCTTTTAAATCAACGATGTAATATTCCCTTAAGGTCAGTAAGTCCCCGAGAAATGTGTGTTAACACGTATTACCACGACCTGTAAGCCTAAAGAATATGAGGTCTGCGTTATAAACGTAGGTTCTTTTGTAGCCTACCTGACGGAAAGCAAATTTCATTGTTAAGGATGTTCAGTTATTAGTTGAAGTTTGAATAAAAATTTATGTGGTGAGCCTGATTAATAAAGAATAGAGCACACTGCTAAAGATAACCAAGTGTCAGCAAAAGCATGAAAACATTACGAGCAGTAAGGCATCACCATTCAGGGAAATGAGAACATCCCATTACAAAAAGAACTTACTTCATTACAAAAGTTCAGAATGCACTAGAAAAGAAAGAAACATAAGGCAAAAAAGTAATAAAGATAGCCTATCTCTTCAGCTTTATGACCAGCTTGACCATAGAGGGTTGCTGAGGGGCTGTGTCAGAAGTTGGAGGATCTTGGCTCGGAGGAATGGCTTCGGGGGGAACAGCCTGAGGGGGTTCAACCATGAGGGCTGACTCCTTGGCTTAAGGGGCCTGAGCATCAACTGTAGTCTTTGCAGTTTTTTGGGGCTCTTCAGGGTTCAGGCCTTCGCTTATTTCTTTCACCCCAGAAAGCTCACCCTCCTCGTTTGGCTCATCAGGAGTAGTCATTGCCGAAGCAGCCTCAGGTTGAGCAACCTCAGCCTCAGAGCTAGAGGGGGCAGACTCCATGATGGCAGGAAGGTAGTATACATTCTCCACCTTCCAAAGGTCAGATGAAGCCTCAACCCCAACTTGTTTGAGGGCTTCATTTCAAACCTGGGAACAGTAGAGCCTGCATACTCCAGGTACTTGAGACTTGAAAAGGACCTTGGTGTTCGCCACTCTCAAGTCATAAGCCGCCTCCTCGGCCTTCTCCTTAGAGGTCTCGGCCTCTATCCTGGTGAATTCAGCCTCCACCTTAGCCCTCAAGGCCTCATCCCTAGCTTACTCGGCGATGTTTTTAGCCTCCTCTGCCTCAGCCAGTTTTTTCTTTAGATCAGCTATCTGTTCCTTGGCGATCTGCAGCTAGCCTTCAGCTTCCAGCAGGCGCTCCGTCTGAACCTTGGCCTATTTTTGAGCGCCCTCTAGGTTGGATACTGCACTATCTCTAGCCCTGGTCATTTCCTTCAATTCCTCCCTTGCCTTTTTGAGATCAGCCTCGGAGTTCTTAAGGGTTGTGAGAGACCGCACCCCCGGCCCGTTTTTATGAATGTTGGCCAAACCCACGTGAATGGGTGGAGTCGTGTTATTGCCTCTCAAAATGGAGGTTCGACTAGTTATATTTTCCCCCTTAGATTAAGGGTTTTACAATGGAGTCGCCACTTATTTAATTATTGGAAAAATAAGAAAATCATAATTAAAAAAAATTCCTCATTTTATTAATTTGAAATTGAATCTACATTGAACATAGGAAATTACATGGCTTTGGTCCTAGATACAATCTAAGATAAAGTACATGGCTTTGTTTCCTAGTTACAATCTAGAAATTGAAAATTACAAGGATAAGCATTTGATCTACTAACTCTTGATCTAAGTTCGGAGGCTATGTTACAAGGTGGGAAGGTGTTAGGCACCCACCTTGCCCGGTGAAACCGGTCTTCTAGACTATGGTGGCCAACAATCATATCATATCATCCAATATGTCAATCAATTTGCATGTTGAATTTGATGGGTGTGTGCATGTGATAAACCCTAATTCAATTTATTGAGCATTACATTTGGATTGAAAAATAAATTCTAGTGAATGTGTGTGGATGGTGATAACCTAGAGTCAAGGATTTGAAAGAATTATTAAACAAACATGTTTTTCATATTTTTGATATGGATTTAAGATTAAAACTAGTGATATGCATGAACATGTGATGAACAACCAAGAACATGTATTTGTTTCCTAGTTACAATCTAGAAATTGAAAATTACAAGGATAAGCATTTGATCTACTAACCCTTGATCTAAGTTCGGAGGCTATGTTACAAGGTGGGAAGGTGTTAGGCACCCACCTTGCCCGGTAAAACCGGTCTTCTAGACTATGGTGGCCAACAATCATATCATATCATCCAATATGTCAATCAATTTGCATGTTGAATTTGATGGGTGTGTGCATGTGATAAACCCTAATTTAATTTATTGAGCATTACATTTGGATTGAAAAATAAATTCTAGTGAATGTGTGTGGATGATGATAACCTAGAGTCAAGGATTTGAAAGAATTATTAAATAAACATGCTTTTCATATTTTTGATATGGATTTAAGATTAAAACTAGTGATATGTATGAACATGTGATGAACAACCAAGAACATGTGAAGAACATATTAGAACATTTAAGAACATTCAAACATATTCAAGAGAATTTAAATAATCACTATCATGCTTTAATCCTAAATTCTCATCATGGCAACACAATAAACAAGTTAGAGAAAAGGAATATACCTTCATGCAAGATCCATACGGAGGAGGAGGAGACTCTTGGTAGAGGTCCTAAGGGTGGAGAAAAGAAGAACTAGGAGAGGGAGAGTGAGTCTCACTCAATACCTTGAGTCTCAGGAAGACCAAGATATGACAAGACTACTCAACTTCACTAGAACTCAAGAGGAGAGAAGAGATGAGGTTTTTTGGTGCCCTGAAATGAAGGAGAGGGAGGGTTTATATAGTAGTAGTGGAGGGAATATGAATGAAATGCCATTTAATGAGGGTTGACAAGGATTATGAATCTAGACCTTATTTTAGCCTTGGGGAAAATCTGGTGCATTAAGTGGAGAGATTGGTAGGAGTGGGGAACAAGCCAAAATTCGGTTTTCCCGTAGCTGCTGTAACAGCTTGTAGAGCCAACTTCGAAAAATCATATCTGACTCAATTCTGATTGGAATTGTCTCATTCTTGTGCTCAAATTGAAGCCCGGATGTCTAGTTTCTGGAAAAATTAACCTCATTCACAGATTCAAAATATTCTGAGAGATATCGATGAAATGGTGAGCAAAGGTCATTTGTTAGAAAATGGTTTCAGCATAATTAACATTAATAGGTCCCAAATTAGTTCCCAATTAACATTAAATGGCTCCAATCACTCCCATTTCAGACTTAATTGGCTTCAAATTTACTCTAATTAAAAGATAATTGCATAAATTACTCATTGAATAATTAATGTTTAACTATCTAATTAATTAGGTATATGCAACCTCACCATAAAATGTAGTCCTAATCAATCAAATTATGACACGTCATTAATCTCAAATTGATTACACTTATAACCAATTGAAATCAATTGTTCATAATCACATATAGTCGGACTAAATTTGTGACAGTACATCTCAGCCATTAAAACTTGATTTGATGATAACTTTCAATCTGGTGGTCCAATTAGGGCTTATGACCAGTCGATTTGATCGTTACAACATCAAGATCATTTTAGTGAAATGAGATTAAGGATCTAATGGATAGAATCAAGATGCATATTTTCAAGGCAAAATTACCCTTTTACCCTCCATGCGTGGTTAAATACGGGTTGCAAAATGGGGTGTCAACAAGGGTCCACGTGGCATCCAAGCACTTATCGCACTCTTGATCCAAGGCCCTGCTTTGGTTTTTAGCGTCCTTCTCCAACCTGTAGGTGGCCTGGACAGCCTGCCCATTGAAACAAATACGCTATAAGTTAGAGATCGAGGAACAAAAATCAGCAAAGGCATAAGTGTCAGAGGTCTTACCATACCCAGGTACCTCTTGAGACTAAGGACAACCTCCTGCCTCCTTAAGTCCCCCAACTCGGCCATGTCGGCAAGGAATAGCAGGGACCTCTCCAGGGCATCGGCCACGTATTTGCCTTCACCCCCTCGGAAGTCCCTGAGGGAGGCGTTATCCATCAAGGGCTCCCTATAGAGCATAGGGGTAAGCAGCCAGGCCTGGGGCTCGAACTGCAGGGCGGCCTCTTTTTCTTGGCCTTGGTGCCCAATTCTCAACTTCTTGGTAGGGCATCGGGCTTCATCTTCCTTTTGGGAGGAGCGAGATGTCCCCTCGTCCATTGGATCTTTACCTTTGGAAGGCCTCTTCCTCTTCGGATCGGTGGACTCGAGCCGAGGAGTTAAAGTCAGCTGAGTAGAGGATGACCTAGTCTGCATAGTAAGAGACTTGGTTGGGGGAGGAGGAAGCTTGGGGGGAAGAGGATGAGCCTTGGATTGCTGTTTCCCCAGCTCGCCCTTCCCCGGCTGGCCCTTAATCAGGTCGAACAGGCTAGTCTGAGGTTTCTTATTAAAACCCATCTCGCCCTGGGAAGAAGCCCCTCTTAAGGAGATATTCGCCTCGGTTAAGTTGGGGTCGCCTAGGTCACCAGAGAGGTCTCTTGAAGATTGACTTGGTCGAAAGCACCAAATTCGTCCTCGGACGGACCCAAATTAGCAACTTCTTCCTCCTTCTCTACACTTTCTCCTTTCGCCTCTAGCACTTGATAGGACGAAGAATGGCCTGACAACGGAACACCTTCTGGGATGGGGGATCCTTCAGGAATCAAGAACCCATGTTCCGTTACGATGATCTTGTGAAGCCGAGGATCTCTAACTCTGATCATGTACTTTGAAGCCGCAAACGATTTCTGTATGGGGATCATACCGTAGAATCTTGTAAGCTGCTCTGATTTGGTTGTCAGCCTCATTCACAAAGACCTCCGCCCTGAAGATGGTTTGTAGATCCTCTCGGTTGACCAAATGGAAGTGTCGTTCAAAGGCGTGTAGATCTACAAAAAGAAAGCACAATAACATTAACAACTAGACAATGCAAACTATGAAAATATAAAATATCAACTCTCTCTTACTCCGAATATCCCACCTGGCTCCCCCTCTACTGTCAGGCAATGAAGGCCGTCGTGCCACTCCCCAAACATGATGAGAAAATCCTTGTTTAACCCCTTGCTGAACTCAGGAAGGCATTAAATAAGACGAACTTTGTCGTCTCTTGTTTTCATATAATAGGACTTACCTTTTAGGTATTGGAGGTTGTAGCACCAATTTATATTGTTGTGGGTTAACCTCAACCTCATTTGTTCATTTAAGGCGTCCACACAACCTAAGATCCTAAACACGTTGGTGGTGCACTGGGTGGGAGCTAAACGAAAATGCCTAAGATAGTCCCTCATCACCGGCCCCATAGGGATTCTCATACCACCTTCCAGGAAAGCGATTATGGGAATCGCTACTTCCCCCTTTTGCCTCCTAAAATGCCACTCCCTTTCTTCATAATATCTTAAACCCACATTATGGGGTATCCTATAATCGGCCATGAACTTCTCCATTGCCTCTTCAGACTCAACCAACTTCTTAAACCTACTCATCTCTAGAAACGGCTAAAGAACTCAGGGAAGGACGGAAGAGAGAGAGAGAGAGAAAACGTGAATTAGAGCGAAAAGAAGATTTACAGAAATGAGGAAAAGCTCCTTGGACAGGCTTTTCATACTGAGAAGAGACATGTGTTTGATTGGAGATTTAACCGGATTCAGGATATGTGCTCAAGAGCTCTTGAATGTAAAAGTGAAGAGACGAATCGGTTCAAATGGGTATTTATACCTCCAGTTAAAAAGAACCGAGCGAATTTCCCGTCCATAAAGTTAAAAAAGATCCCTGCCGTTAGATTACCATTACACCGTTGAACGTGGGGAGCACAGAGCCACTAGAATTTAATGAGGGCACGCTCTGTATATCAGAGCGCCAGGAACGTGCACTCCAATGCTGATGAAAGACAAGACTTGACAAGCCGCGACACGGACTCGAGGACATCAAAATCCTCTTCTTTGTCCGAGGACCCGAACAGCAGATTTTGAGAGGCTATTGTGGGGCTAGAGAATTTGGCGACCCCGGCCCATTTCATAATAAACCCAAGGCCCACGCAAAGGAGGAAGAAATGTTCGAGGACGAACAAAGAAGGCACAAAGTGCCGAGAAGCATAGCCGAGGATAATCCTGTCATCGATCAACTAAGATTATAGAAGGGAAGAGCAGCATACCATCAAAGGCAGCCTCCTAGAGCATTCCAAAAAGAAGGATGAGTACGATGGACCAGCCATGGGATCATGGTGGAGGAGCAATCCAAAGAGAAACTGTCATTTCCGTATTAAATGCCCACAACTAACGTTCTGGCCGCATTAATGAGGAAATGACCCCTGAACAGTGCTATCTTAGTTGCCGTAACTCACAAAATGTTTGGAAAGACGGCTATGGGACAACCACTCAAGTAGTGGCCTGCATTACCAACAAATGAAAGGCCAAAATCAACTAAAATGGGATATATAATGGTAAGAGATCCTCCAAGAAGGGGGATCGGAAGAAAAAGCAGGGAGAGAGAAAAAAGAAAAGGGAACACTCAGCAGCCATTGGTATGGTCTTTGAAACTCTTGTAACCCAGTATTGAAAAAGTAATAAAAACTGCGAGCTCCTTAGGGTAGGGCCAAGAATAAGATTTCATGTTTCAGCCCGCGCTCTTGTTATTCAAATAAACTCACTATCATGTCTAGTGGTTGTATCCTTCACTAAAGCCTAGTTCTCAAACCCACTCTCTACAAATTCATTGTACTGGGTCCACTGAGCCTAGATCCCATTCGTTTTTGGGTTTAGTCCGAAAATCATGACCCTACACTTAGTATTCTTAAAAAAAAAAATGGTCCAAATATTATGTATTTAAATTTAATTGGAGAATTAAAGTTACAACACCTATATAACTTTACTTAAGTTTTAACTTTGAGATTAAATTTTATAAGGATTTGGTGTAAAACCCAAGTTTTACCCATTCAATTCTAATATATCATATCATCATATTTTAACTTTGAGATTAAATTCTACAAGGATTTGGTGTAAAACCCAAATTTTATCTCTTCAATCTCAACATGTCACATATCATATTAAATGTTAAAAAATAGATACAACTACACTCAATTAATTCTAATATTCATTTGAAAATTCAACTTAACTATGAGTTTATTAAAATATTATTATATATTGTTGGATCTATTAAGTTTTAAGTAAAAAGTTGATGTGACAATCTCTTATTAAATTATTTATACTCCATTCTTATTGAATTTGGACTCATAAGTTAACATGAGGTCTCTTTATATTAACTCAAGTAATAAAATAGCAGCAAACTATTGAGAAAGGTTTTTCGTGTTTATTTTTGTGTAAGAAAGGGGTTAGACACTTTACAATATCCATTTTTTTGTAATTACTATTGTATATATTTGTTTATTTATTTTTAGGGAAACTATTGCTGTATTTTAAGAATCCCTTTAACTTTAAAAAATACATAAATCAAATAATAAGAAATAAGTATGCTAGAGTGTGATGGCATTAAAAAGGGTATATTTAATATTTTAAGGAATGTAGAGCTATTTTGATCATTTGGGTATGGGACTATGGGAGCCTTTGTGTGATTTGAGATGGGTCAAAGGTTTGTTGGAAAGTAGGGGAAAAAGTGTGATTTGAGGAAGCTGATGGCAGTTTGGTTATATGGGAAAGTTTGAAGTGGGTTGGACCGATGGGCTTAGGCTTGATCTTAGTTGGGCTTTAAGGGCAAATGGGGCATGTATGGATTCGAGTTTATTGTGTTAAAATAAGGTGGGCTTGGGTTTATTTGTTACATGTTGGGCTTATAATCGAGTTATAGTTTTTATTAAAAGATAGTTAAATTGGGTGACCCGACCAAATATTGTCCAATTGAAATCTCACTAGCCAACGGGACTTCAAGAAAACAGAAAATCATATACAAAATTCTAACAGCGAATAAGGAAAAATCTTACAAAGTTATAAATCCATGCAAAAGGATCACCCTTATGATTTTGCACTTCCAAGAGTCTTTGACTGGGAGCCAATATTAATATATTATACCAATTGCAGCAATCTATTATGGAATTACAAGCATCCTTCACATGTTTTGGTATGTGGTAGTCTCTCATGTAGCTTGCCAAGGATATTCCCCCAGATGATTTAATTACTTGGATTGAAGAGAGAACCGTATTTTCTTATACACGCATTATTTTATGATGCAATTTATGCTTTAGTTAATGAACAAAAAATGAAGTACTTCACACCCCAAAAAAACAAAAAAAAGAATAAGAAGATGTTGTCAAATAGAGGAAATATATAGGCAAGAAAATAATATATGAGGATTATATTATATTTAAATTGCTTCTTGTCTAGTGGTCATTCACCACAATATATTATTTCGAAAATATATACACATATCTTTCTTTTGCTCTTAGCATTTCTCTAATATTTTTAGTGTGTCTTACAATGGAAGCAAAAGTTCATATATATATATATATATACACACACATATATACGTGCTAAGGAGGAAATACTAAAGCAGCTGAAAGGGATAAAATCTTCTAAAGTAGCTGCTTTTATATAATTTGATGAACGTATGTTCATCACTTAGGAAAAGGGAATAGTATATAATAGAAGAAGATTATACCAATAAATTTCATGTAAAGGAAGTGAAACCGTCTATAATTATAACAAGTGAGGCTTGACAATTTAATTGAAAATGCAGCTGCTCTTGGTCAACTTATTTGCTATAAAAGGTGAATTAGCAACTAAGCTGACTTATTTTGTCTTCCATCTTGTCATTGTTTGGGGCATCTTGTGTGTCTTGAATGTTGCTTTAAAGAAAAAAGAAAAAGAAAAAAAAGGCAAAAGCAAAATGAAACAAAAAAAAAAAAAAAAAAAAAAAAAAAAAAAAAACTGGAGGGACACACCTAATGGTATCAAAGTGACATATACTCTCTGCAGGTAGCTAGTCATCCTCATACTCATCCTCATACTCGTCCTCATCCTCATCCTCATCCTCCATTCGGATCTTACCTTAACCTTGAAACAACAGTCTCCCACTTCCATATTATTATATCTTACCCTTACCCCACTTCCCCTTTCACCACTTCCTTCCAAACTTTTGAAGTAAAAGCAAAGAAAACCCAAACCTAACTAATCATATCAAATATAGCTTCTCCATCTTATTCTCCTTCTCCTTCTTCTTCATGCACACCATTCTCACCACAAACTCACCACCATGGAACCCTTTTCTCTTCCTCAAAGCCCAAACCTAGATTATAGCTCCAACGTTGACACCTCCCGTCCCTTCCGCTCTGTCAAAGAAGCCGTCGCCATTTTTGGCGAGCGCCTTCTCCTCGGAGAAATGTACTCACCATCTCCAAAGCCTTATAACGTGAACGTAGGAGAAATATTCTCACCATCTCCAAGGCCTTATAATGTGAATATAGTTCCAAACACTACAAGAAATTTGGTATTTAGCGATGACGATGGCGATGACAGCCCTACAAGAAACTTGGTCTTTAGCGACAACAAAAGAGAAGATGAAAGCTTGGTTTTAGACGCTCTAAAGAAGCTTGAAGCTGAGCTAGAGGAAACAAAGGTGGAGTTGAAGTTGTTAAAAGAGAGAGAGTCTGAAACCGAGGTTGCATTGGCTTCCTTAAACGCTGAGCTTCACAAGAACATGTCAAAGTTGGCCAAAGCCGAGGCAGCTGCTGCAACAAATGCACTGATAGTAAATAGAAACAGAGAAGTTAGAGAGGATCAAGCGAGGAAGAGAGAGTTGATGATTAGAATGGAGGACTCGACTACTTTGGCTCATATATTAAGTTTAGACGAGGAAGGTTATTTTGGAGGGAAAGTGCAGGAGAAGAAGGCGATGAAGAAGAAGCCTATTATTCCTTTGGTGGGAGATTTGTTTTCAAGGAAGAAACGGTCTCCTAAAACCATGCAGAACCCTCTATATTCATCTCCCAACATGTATAATTGAGAATTTAATGTGTCTTTAATTTGGTTTTATGTCCTTTTTATCTTTATGTGATTATAAGAACGTTAATTGCTTTGTGGAGGGAATATGTATGCCAAGGTTATCTATATCTATACATATTCATGAACTATCTAAACCTTTCCATGGTTAATATTTTGTACTCATATTTGGCAATCTGTCGGAGGAAAATGAAGAAAGGGACTTTGAGTTTAGTAACTTTTAGTTTCCAGTTCCACTCATGACTATTGAAATTTCAAGTTTTTCTTTTTAATCCCCTCGTCGTCTGACAATCATCTTTTGGCCTTTGTTACTAATCAATGTTGATTTTGAATGTTGTTACCAATCAATTGTTGAGTCGGAATGGGCATGGATCAAGTCAAACTGAGGTTGAGTTAATTTTCGATCAAACCCAACCTACTTATATTAGGAAACTCTAACCCAACTCAACCCATTTAGCCCTAATAACTAATAACAAACTCAACACAATTCATAGGATGAATTGGTTGGTTTATTAGGGTTGTGGTCATTTTGACAATCCTAATATAAAAAAATTCATCTAACCATTTAAGCTAATTCTTCAATATAAACGATTACAATTTGCACAATTAAACTTATTATTCAATTAATCAAAATTTTGTCTCAAATACCGAACTAAATCAAGATAACAAATTTAAATAACTCCCAAATTTTAAATTAATAAAACTAGTAAATTTGAAATACATATATGTTTGAAACTATTAATAACATGGATCGGATCAAAACGGGTTTGCTAAGTTAGTGTGGGTTGAATACACACCATTACTATCAATAATTAATCTCGAAGGTTCCAATTCCTAAGAATCATCAATCTTGTAGATGATCTTGAAGAACCACCATATCGTGGTCACCCTCATCACTTTTAAACCCCCCCCTCCCCCCACTCCCTGCGGTCCTTTATCTAATTTGGTTTTGTTTTAGGTTGATAGCTTGGTTTTTGATAGATAGTATTTCAAAAAATAAGGGTTGTGACCTAGAAAGGTCCAACCTACAAACTAGATCATGATCCAATATTGTTCACCTGAAAACATGCATGATGTAGTTGGCTTATTTTAATTTGTTGGTGAGCAACATTTTTTGATATCCTTCACTCGATGTAATCTATTTTGGGTGAAACTTGGCCTGTTACAACCAATAGTCCAATATAAAGTTAAAAAAAATCCAATATAAAGTTTTTTTTTTTAAGTAAAAAAAAAAAAAAAAAAAAACTGGTTGGCATTTAAAAGAGAGAAAGACAGAAATCTCCCAATCAAAATTTGGGAAAAAAAATATGTAAAGATACCTAAAATTTATATATCATATTTTAGATTAGGTATCAAGCTTTTAATTTTGTCAATTACTTAAATTTAGGTTGGTGAATTGTTATTGACTTTAGCTACCTTCAGTAGTTGTGCTTGGCTAGGATATAGTCTTGTCACTTGTGTGCGATGGTTGGGCATATATGGAGCTTGCTTACGCATAGTCGAAAGGAGAGTAAAATTCTTAGAATCTTAAAAAATTCTCAGGTGATGACTGATGAAGAGCCTTTTTATGAAAGTGACTCTTCTCACAATAGATGGGGTCTTATAAAGGAAGCTTGTATTGCAACACACTTGTTCTCAAAGCAGGTGCTAAGACCCTGTACGAAAAGCCTCTCAATTATCATTATATATATATATATATTGTGTATATGATAATTAAATTATATAGATTTGAAGTCTTTATCCATCTATGTTGTTCATTTTATATTATTCTAGATAATTGAACAGAGAAGAATAGAAACCCACTATTAAACTCTGCATTTCACCTAATTTTTGTTTATAAATCAATTTAGCAACTATTCGACAAAGAAGGCAGAGGGAGAAATCTCTATTTAGAGGGAAAAAAAAAAAACCTTTTAGAGCAAGGAAGTGACTGCTAAAAATAAGTTATGTAGGTGAAAATAAATACAAAATATTATTAACTGTTTTCTGCTAATGAAAATGAATTACCAAGATGAGTATGAATTTTCCTATAAAAAAATTTTTTTAAAAAAAGATGAGTATGATTTTCAAATTAAAATATTTTAATAAATTAATAATAACTTAATTGACAAAATAAAAAATGATCATCATAATAATAAAAAACCTAGATAATTTAAATAAAATTTTGTATTTAAAAAAGGTCTAGATGGTTCTATGACCTTTCAAGTACGTGAAAGAATAGACTTCTTTTTTAATTTGAGAATCGAAAGAATAGACTTCAAAAAATAAAAATAAAAAATAAATGAAAAAGAAATTAGCGGCGCCAAATTAATATAACGAAAGATACTCCCCGAGATAACTGGAGGGACTGTTTTGATTCCCTTTTGGTCCTTCACTTCTGTTCTCTTCTCTTCTCTTCTCTGCTTCTTGTTTGTTTCCCAAGAAAAACAAAAGGAAAATAAAAAAGCAATATATAAGGTCAAGAAAAAAAAAAAAAAAAATCCCAGCTCTACTACTAGCTCAGAGAAAAGAAAAGAAACGCGATTGAAACTAACAGAGATGCAAACTGTGGTGGTGAATACGGCGTCGTATTGCGGCAGATCCCACCAAGCCCTAGAATCTCCCTCTTCCTCTTCTTCTTCTTCTTCTCGCTCCTCCAAGGTTCTTTCTCTCTCTGAATCAATTTCATTATTTTTTTTTTTTATTGGTTTCAATTTTTCTAAATCGGAAGCTAAAATTTGTTGACAGAGTTGTGGGAGCTTGTTTCGTACTCATGTTTCTCTCGCGAGGGGATATAATCCAGTGTGGCGGAGCTCACGCTGTTCCGTTCAATCTCGCTCACGCAGCTTAGGTAGGTGTAATTTTTTTTTTGAATTGAAAAATAGGGTAAATTGGTGGATTCTGTTGATTGTTTCATTGAATTCCGTAGCTGTTTGTATTCCAATCTAATTTAATTAGATCAATCAAATTAAACCTAAGTATATGCAAATTCAAAACATTTTTGCTCTTTTTTTTTTTTTTTTGGTGGACTATCTTTCTGCTAAATTGCTAATGTTACAAAACTAATAGTTTTTATACTCTGAATGAAAAGAAGAAGAAGAAGAAGAAGAAGAATCTAATAATTTTTGTACTTGATTATAGTGGACCAAGATTATGTGCATTTTGGCTATATATATATATATATTCGTAATAATTGGGAGTCAGAAGGCTTTTAGCTAATTTAGTATGATTTGTTATGTGCTAGTTTCAGTTGTTTAGTTTATTTAGAGATATTTTAATTACGACAAAAACAACAACAACAACAACCAAGCCTTGGTCTCAAAGTTTTGGGTTCAGTTATGGACCCTTAATAGAATAGTCAGGGTAGCCATATGTTTTATTTTCCACCCTTTTTTATTCTATCAGAAGTCAAATTCTTTGTTACTTCTTTAATTGACGTATTACAATTAATGACTGGGCTCTAAAAAAAAAAATACATGCGACAGACAGATGGGTAAAATGTGCAACATTTAGACCATCTTTTTTTATTACAATTCAGATTGCACATCAGAGTTTTGTGTAGTTTAAGGACACAACTAATTGTTTTACGTTTTACAAACATTCAATTGCTATTTTTGGAACTTGAGTGACCAATTGAAAAATTGGAAAAACTTTAAGGACCAGATATGGCATTTGTACTATAAGTTACTTTCCCTATAGGAAGCATTCAAAAAGTCATTAACACTGTCATTTGTTCTGTCACAAAAATTGCATGCTAATTGTTAATGGTGATCTTGGTTTTTAAATCTGTCATTAAATAAATATGTGGAAATTGTACCAGATCAAAATTTTGTTGAAACTCAACCATCAATAATATTATTAATTTGACTGTACAAGGTAAACTGTTGGAGCTTTTGGGAAAATTGTGATGTAAGTTAATGAGATAATTATTTCAAAATTTCGGCTTGTCCAAATTTACCATTAAATCATGCGACCTATAAAAAGCAATTTTTTCTTGGTCTAAGTATGAGAACAAAATGAAAAACCAAGTTCTCTGGAAACGTTAAGCTTAAAATTGAGGATTGGTTTTTGTTTTATGTGTAATGAAATGTTTTTCATTTTTTTTTATCTGGAGGGTGTAGATCATTTGTGGGTTGGCCGTGATTTCACTTTTCCACTTTTAACCTTTTGGATCATAAAAGTTTTCTCTGATTGCATATTTTACAGTTGTGAAGGCTGTTGCTACTCCAAATTCAGCTTTGGAATTGCCACTAACTGCAGAGAATGTTGAAAGTGTATTGGATGAAATCCGACCTTATCTAATTGCAGATGGGGGAAATGTGGCATTACATGAGATTGATGGCAATGTTGTACGGTTGAAGCTACAAGGAGCTTGTGGTTCTTGTCCTAGTTCTGTTATGACAATGAAAATGGGCATTGAGCGTCGTTTGATGGAAAAGATGCCTGAAATAGTTGCAGTGGAACCAATAGCCGATGAAGAATCTGGTCTTGAGCTGAATGAAGAAAATATAGAGAAGGTAGTATTTAAAAAATTCATGCATTATAGTTATATCACAGCCATTAGAGCACTCAAACCTTCACCCTCTTTACTTTGTAAATTGTTTTACCATACCAATGGACTGCATAGATAGTATTGCATTGCTGAAATGAAAAAATTGTGTTATTTTTCTGTTTTGCGTTCAATAATACTTGTCATACAGAAGGGTGAGAGTAAGAGTCAGTACACAAATAAAGATTTGAAAAAGAAGCCATATTTCACTTGGGTTGAACAAGTGGAATAAAATTGAGAGAGGGTGAATCAAGGAGATACATGAATTCAAATTGTTATGAGTTTTGAATATATGGAACGTAAACATTGTTTCATAACAACAACAACCAAACTTTAGTTCCAAAAATCTTGTAAGATTCAACCACATGTATTCTTTTACACCATTCTATAGTATATGTCCAAAGTCTTGGTTGTTGGCTATGGAAGTATACAGAATTGATACCTAATAGGTTAATGTTGCTGTCACTTGACTCTTACCAAGTGATTGGCCACTAGGGGCCGAAGCTGTAGTGATGATATTAAGAGGGTCCTTCATCTTTGTTGGCTTTTAAGTAGTTTTTCTGGGGAGGCAACGATGAATTTCATTAAATAAGGTAAAAGCATTCATTGTAGGGCTTAGTTAAGAACTTCAAGACTGGGAAAAACTAAATCTGTAAATAGCTGATACATGATAGTGATGCATCACCAAGCAACTTAAGTTATCTTTGGCTAAAAGCTAGGATTCTCTTTTGGGTTGAGTGTGATCTTAAATAGTGAATTTCAGAATTTCTTCTAAATCTATTGAATCCGTTCTTTGATGGTTGAACTGCTACGTGGACTCCCTACCACCTATGACATATGTAGGTTTTGTTTTTGAGTTGTTGCCAAAGCTTGCTTTTATGTTCCTTACTCCAATGGTGGGGTTGCAAATTCATCCTCCCTCCCCCCTCTCCAACCCTCCTCTTTCTCTATTTTTTAGGTGCTTGTTTCAATGTATTGTCTATCATACTTGTCTTGTCCATTTCAGGTTCTTGAAGAAATCAGGCCCTATCTGGTAGGGGCAGCTGGTGGATCTCTTGAACTAGTGGCAATTGAGGAACCAATAGCCAAAGTAAGGATAACAGGACCAGCTGCAGGGGTGATGACTGTTCGTGTTGCTGTTACACAGAAATTGCGAGAGAAAATTCCAGCAATCGCAGCAGTTCAACTTCTGTAAAATCCCAAGGAGAAACCAAAAAAATAAAAATCCTATTATATTCTTGCGATTTTTTTATCACAGCATCTTGCAAGTGAGGAGCGTCTATACAACTCTGTAAAACTTTTGTGATCGTTTCATATAATATGTACAGTTTTATAATATTTAGTGGGCTAACAAAGTTGAGAAAATTCCTGTTAATGGAAAGTTAGGCTTGCTGAAGAAACTGTTAGCCATTCCCATGTTCAAACTTTAATGTTAAATTTGTTTTGGCCTATTTAGTATCCGAAATTGTTTTTGGTTCAACCAAAAGGATGATTGGTGTTTGAGGAGTTATATGGAAATACTTTGTTCGAAAATGTGTGGTAGATCCAGGGTTTATGATACATCAAAAATTAAGACCTCTAAACAAGACTCTGTCAAACTTTCATTGCGTGTCAACACTATAATAGAAGTTGTCTGTGCTTCCTCCATCCCCAAAACAAATACAAGCAAAAGAAATATGCAAATTTCGGTTTTGCGAATTGTAATGGGCAAGTACCAATCAATATAATGGATTTAAAATGCCTTCGCTTTGCTTAAACTAAAAATCTTCTTTTTGCAATTTATATGGTCTATAAAACAGCAACTCTCCAATCTGTTTTTTGTGCTTGCTTTATGTCTTGTCTTGAGCTTGACGAGCATATACAGTGGCAGCTTGATTTACCTGTCTTGCGTCAAGAAAGCGGGGATCTAATGGATTATGGAAACAAGACATAGAGAACACAGATTTTATACACGCAAGTTTGCATACTTGTAACTCAGTTGGGACCTCAGCTAGTGGCTTATTGATAGCTAAAATAAATTTTGTCAAATTGAAGAGTGTAACGAGCTAGGTGATTTGTTCATCTAAATCTAGAAAGGCTACAAAGTCTTTCACCATGCAAAACAGTGCCAGAAATGTGAATGAGAAACATTTTCTGGAATGCAACCATATTTGAACATTGCTTGGGAATAGACGTTTGAGATTATGTCTATAAACTGCATTGTTCCATACTGCAAGAGTGAAAATCAATGGGTTTATATAATAATAATAATAATATATAAGTTACGTGCTTACATATGTTCCACATGCATTGTTAATGAATTCAAGAAAAATATGGGACATTCTTCCCAAAATTGTAATAAAATAATAACAAAAACTGAATTATAAGTTACATGCTTTGTCAAAAATTATAATTGGATCATGTTCACCAAACACATATGAGACTGAACTAGAGCCAGAAACTCAGGCAACAATTAATTTCTCTCCAACAATGAAACAGTATATTTGCCAACAAAACTTCAGGTCTCTCTCCTGAGACTCAGGAGATGGATCCCCTATGATCACCGTGTTTGCAGCGCACTACAGTGATTTTTTTTTTTTTTTTTTTTTTGGTGGACTATCTTTCTGCTAAATTGCTAATGTTACAAAACTAATAGTTTTTATACTCTGAATGAAAAGAAGAAGAAGAAGAAGAAGAAGAAGAATCTAATAATTTTTGTACTTGACTATAGTGGACCAAGATTATGTGCATTTTGGCTATATATAAATATATATATTCGTAATAATTGGGAGTCAGAAGGCTTTTAGCTAATTTAGTATAATTTGTTATGTGCTAGTTTCGGTTGTTTAGTTTATTTAGAGATATTTTAATTACGACAAAAACAACAACAACAACAACAACCAAGCCTTGGTCTCAAAGTTTTGGGTTCGGTTATGGACCCTTAATAGAATAGTCAGGGTTAGCCATTTGTTTTATTCTATCAGAAGTTAAATTCTTTGTTACTTCTTTAATTGACGTATTACAATTAATGACTGGGCTCTAAAAAAAAAAATGCATGCAACAGACAGATGGGTAAAATGTGCAACATTTAGACCATTTTTTTAATTATTACAATTCAGATTGCACATCAGAGTTTTGTGTAGTTTAAGGACCCAACTAGATTATTTTACGTTTTTCAAACATTCAATTGCTATTTTTGGAACTTGAGTGACCAATTGGAAAAACTTTAAGGACCAGATATGGCATTTGTACTATAAGTTACTTTCCCTATAGGAAGCATTCAAAAAGTCATTAACATTGCTATTTGTTCTGTCACAAATATTGCATACTAATTGTTAATGGTGATCTTGGTTTTTAAATCTGTCATTAAATAAATATGTGGAAATTGTACCAGATCAAAATTTTGTTGAAACTCAACCATCAATAATATTATTAATTTGACTGTACAAGGTAAACTGTTGGAGCTTTTGGGAAAATTGTGATGTAAGTTAGTTAGATAATTATTTCAAAATTTCTGCTTGTCCAAATTTACCATTAAATCATGTGACCTATAAAAAGCAATTTTTTCTTGGTCTAAGTATGAGAACAAAATGAAAAACCAAGTTCTCTGGAAACGTTAAGCTTAAAATTGAGGATTGGTTTTTGTTTTATGTGTAATGAAATGTTTTTCATTTTTTTTTATCTGGAGGGTGTAGATCATTTGTGGGTTGGCCGTGATTTCACTTTTCCACTTTTAACCTTTTGGATCATAAAAGTTTTCTCTGATTGCATATTTTACAGTTGTGAAGGCTGTTGCTACTCCAAATTCAGCTTTGGAATTGCCACTAACTGCAGAGAATGTTGAAAGTGTATTGGATGAAATCCGACCTTATCTAATTGCAGATGGGGGAAATGTGGCATTACATGAGATTGATGGCAATGTTGTACGGTTGAAGCTACAAGGAGCTTGTGGTTCTTGTCCTAGTTCTGTTATGACAATGAAAATGGGCATTGAGCGTCGTTTGATGGAAAAGATGCCTGAAATAGTTGCAGTGGAACCAATAGCCGATGAAGAATCTGGTCTTGAGCTGAATGAAGAAAATATAGAGAAGGTAGTATTTAAAAAATTCATGCATTATAGTTATATCACAGCCATTAGAGCACTCAAACCTTCACCCTCTTTACTTTGTAAATTGTTTTACCATACCAATGGACTGCATAGATAGTATTGCATTGCTGAAATGAAAAAATTGTGTTATTTTTCTGTTTTGCGTTCAATAATACTTGTCATACAGAAGGGTGAGAGTAAGAGTCAGTACACAAATAAAGATTTGAAAAAGAAGCCATATTTCACTTGGGTTGAACAAGTGGAATAAAATTGAGAGAGGGTGAATCAAGGAGATACATGAATTCAAATTGTTATGAGTTTTGAATATATGGAACGTAAACATTGTTTCATAACAACAACAACCAAACTTTAGTTCCAAAAATCTTGTAAGATTCAACCACATGTATTCTTTTACACCATTCTATAGTATATGTCCAAAGTCTTGGTTGTTGGCTATGGAAGTATACAGAATTGATACCTAATAGGTTAATGTTGCTGTCACTTGACTCTTACCAAGTGATTGGCCACTAGGGGCCGAAGCTGTAGTGATGATATTAAGAGGGTCCTTCATCTTTGTTGGCTTTTAAGTAGTTTTTCTGGGGAGGCAACGATGAATTTCATTAAATAAGGTAAAAGCATTCATTGTAGGGCTTAGTTAAGAACTTCAAGACTGGGAAAAACTAAATCTGTAAATAGCTGATACATGATAGTGATGCATCACCAAGCAACTTAAGTTATCTTTGGCTAAAAGCTAGGATTCTCTTTTGGGTTGAGTGTGATCTTAAATAGTGAATTTCAGAATTTCTTCTAAATCTATTGAATCCGTTCTTTGATGGTTGAACTGCTACGTGGACTCCCTACCACCTATGACATATGTAGGTTTTGTTTTTGAGTTGTTGCCAAAGCTTGCTTTTATGTTCCTTACTCCAATGGTGGGGTTGCAAATTCATCCTCCCTCCCCCCTCTCCAACCCTCCTCTTTCTCTATTTTTTAGGTGCTTGTTTCAATGTATTGTCTATCATACTTGTCTTGTCCATTTCAGGTTCTTGAAGAAATCAGGCCCTATCTGGTAGGGGCAGCTGGTGGATCTCTTGAACTAGTGGCAATTGAGGAACCAATAGCCAAAGTAAGGATAACAGGACCAGCTGCAGGGGTGATGACTGTTCGTGTTGCTGTTACACAGAAATTGCGAGAGAAAATTCCAGCAATCGCAGCAGTTCAACTTCTGTAAAATCCCAAGGAGAAACCAAAAAAATAAAAATCCTATTATATTCTTGCGATTTTTTTATCACAGCATCTTGCAAGTGAGGAGCGTCTATACAACTCTGTAAAACTTTTGTGATCGTTTCATATAATATGTACAGTTTTATAATATTTAGTGGGCTAACAAAGTTGAGAAAATTCCTGTTAATGGAAAGTTAGGCTTGCTGAAGAAACTGTTAGCCATTCCCATGTTCAAACTTTAATGTTAAATTTGTTTTGGCCTATTTAGTATCCGAAATTGTTTTTGGTTCAACCAAAAGGATGATTGGTGTTTGAGGAGTTATATGGAAATACTTTGTTCGAAAATGTGTGGTAGATCCAGGGTTTATGATACATCAAAAATTAAGACCTCTAAACAAGACTCTGTCAAACTTTCATTGCGTGTCAACACTATAATAGAAGTTGTCTGTGCTTCCTCCATCCCCAAAACAAATACAAGCAAAAGAAATATGCAAATTTCGGTTTTGCGAATTGTAATGGGCAAGTACCAATCAATATAATGGATTTAAAATGCCTTCGCTTTGCTTAAACTAAAAATCTTCTTTTTGCAATTTATATGGTCTATAAAACAGCAACTCTCCAATCTGTTTTTTGTGCTTGCTTTATGTCTTGTCTTGAGCTTGACGAGCATATACAGTGGCAGCTTGATTTACCTGTCTTGCGTCAAGAAAGCGGGGATCTAATGGATTATGGAAACAAGACATAGAGAACACAGATTTTATACACGCAAGTTTGCATACTTGTAACTCAGTTGGGACCTCAGCTAGTGGCTTATTGATAGCTAAAATAAATTTTGTCAAATTGAAGAGTGTAACGAGCTAGGTGATTTGTTCATCTAAATCTAGAAAGGCTACAAAGTCTTTCACCATGCAAAACAGTGCCAGAAATGTGAATGAGAAACATTTTCTGGAATGCAACCATATTTGAACATTGCTTGGGAATAGACGTTTGAGATTATGTCTATAAACTGCATTGTTCCATACTGCAAGAGTGAAAATCAATGGGTTTATATAATAATAATAATAATATATAAGTTACGTGCTTACATATGTTCCACATGCATTGTTAATGAATTCAAGAAAAATATGGGACATTCTTCCCAAAATTGTAATAAAATAATAACAAAAACTGAATTATAAGTTACATGCTTTGTCAAAAATTATAATTGGATCATGTTCACCAAACACATATGAGACTGAACTAGAGCCAGAAACTCAGGCAACAATTAATTTCTCTCCAACAATGAAACAGTATATTTGCCAACAAAACTTCAGGTCTCTCTCCTGAGACTCAGGAGATGGATCCCCTATGATCACCGTGTTTGCAGCGCACTACAGTGCGTGTCACTTTTCCCTCTTAATGACAGTAAAGTTTGATCACTGAATCAGCACCAGCGGTGAATAACCAAGGCTGCCTTGGATGGAACTTACAATCCATTACTCCTGCAATACAGCCATTAATCAATGGCATTTTAAATATATAAATTTCTAATCGACATGATACACACTGATTATATGTATGACATATTCAAAAGCCCTATATAGAAGCAAACACAAAATATTGTACTTTCTTCATCTCCCACACTTTTGGTCCTATTTTAGAAAATTTTAAGTTTCTAGGAGAAAGTCATTGTCATTCAAATAAAAGAAAATAAAATTTCCAAACTATCCTACTTAATTTAAACTCTAATAAACAAATGAAAAACCAGTATTAACTTTTCAAATAAAGTAAAACGTAAGTTAGGAAAGTAACTAAAAGTTTATCCATTGACTTTTCAAAGAAAACTATATTTAGGGATATCTTAGAAATAACCAAAGGGCTAACAATATTGGAAGGAGGAATTAAAATAAAAATCATATCGAATGCCAACATATTAGACTCCACTAACTAGAGTGACATCTGTTTATTTTAAAATATTATTATTATTATTATTATTATATTTTTTTGGGATAAGGAACCTCGGTATATGCCTTTACAAGCAATGTCCAAAAATAATTTGTGTGTCGTCTATTTAGATAGAATAAATCACACATAAAACGATAGGGCATTTAATTAGTTTTGCCTTGAGACTGTCACCCCTAGGCCATGCCAAAATCCAGACTTATGTGAACAGATTATTGTAGAGTAAGATCATGATTGGAGCTGAGAGGCTGAGACTGGTTAGCCTCTCACAAAGAAACTTGGTCAATAGAACTATAGAAGGTCCCATTTGAGTTTCAAATCAAGTTTTCTGTATAATTGGTTTCAGAGTGGGGTTTAATACAGAAATACACACACTTATCGATATGTGTGGGTGGGTGGGTTATATAATGGCTATATTTAATTATATGTCTTCAGCTCTTGCCAGTAAACAAAAATAATAATAAAATCAGTCAAACTGTTGCTGTTTCATTTTTTTTTAATAACTGTTGCTGTTCCTTTTAAAATCTTCACCTTCACACTCAACCACCAGACCAAAAAAAAAAAAAATGCTGAAAATTCTTACCTCTCCCATTTGAGCTTGTATGGCCTCTAAGAATTTCAAGTGGGACAATAAGAGGATTCTGGTTGAGATCTGAATAAACCATGCCATGAAAAACATATGCAGTGCAGTCATCAGAGCATGAAGCAAATAGGGGATATGAGCGATGGAAGGCAACATTGGTAATATCTTTTGGATGACACCTGAGAAATTCCCACACATGTTAGAGAAATTCATCACCATACTGACAAAAATATATTGGAGGATACATGCATTGTAGATTGCATAGTATTTGTTTTCTAAATAATTGCAGTCAAATGATCAATGTGCCTGTTACCATAACATCAATGATAATTCACAGAAAAAAAAAAAGATAATTATCATAATCATTGCAGAAAAACCTCAAATAAAGTATATAAATTGAGGAAAGGCACATTTTTCAAATGGAAAGTTCTTTTATCATTAACTTCTAATCATTTATAGTTTTGTCCAGAAACATACTTTAGAATTCTGTAAGGTTTAGATGAAAGATCCATGTCAAACCAACACAATTTTCCCTCTCTGCTCCCCACAATTATATTGTCACCTGCATGGAAAGCAATCCTCAGATAAATTGAGAAGATAAATATCACAATAACAATTGATTGTTTCCAAAATACATCAACAAAAGAAAATCTAATAAAATTAAATTTTATCCAAAATGTAAAGATGTGATAAAGGAAATAAGATTGGGAACATACCCCCAGGATGAACAGAAATGGAAGAGACTTCACGGAGTCCAGTCTCAAGCTTTTTAATAAGCTTTTGTTTCTGCAGATCATAAGCACGAATATTCTTCTTTGTTGAAATGAAAAAGATTTTTTTTGTAGGATGGAACACAGATGAAACTGGAAGTCCACGCAGCTTGAATGGAATTCTTTGTGTATGTTTCTTAGAGAGCTGGTGTATAAGAACAGCTCTTGATTCGCGTATTTAAAAAGTCAAGAAAATCCAAAGAGATTTAAAAAAATAATTCCATACTTATCAGACCACACTCAACTAGCAAAAAATGATCAATTAGATAAAGTTCCATGCTCAGACAATGGCATGTCATATTTAAAGAACACCTTTCTTCATTTCGAACCCCTGCATGCAACCAGTGGGTGTGTGCGTGCGCGCGACTGCAGGTACGTGCACATGCCACTAGGTCTATATCATATTTCCACAAATTGCTTTTCACATTTACTTAACCGCATTTAATTGTATTGAATTTTTCTTCACTAGGTAAACTGAAGTTCGACCTTCAGTTAAATAAAATTTCTTAAAAAGCTGAGCAGGCAGAGGCAACACAGCCACTATGATCTGTTTAAGAAAGAAGCATATTGATAAAGGTGATTATAAAATTTCTTGCCAACAATCTAGGTATACCTCATCCCGAAAGAACACACATAAAAAAGGATTGTTAAAAACTATGACCAAGTTCACATTCTTGCCCCTACCAAAAAAAAAGCCCATTGGACCAAACAGATTTATAAAAAGAACTATCTGACCTGCTCTTCAGACAATGAACATGCAACAGATCAATAATCAAAAGGGGCATTGATGTTTTGACATCAGTAAGGGTATCCTATATATCAAATAAGGGGCCGAACTCATGAATCCCTAATTTTTACATGACTAGAGGAACATATCAGAAGACTTTCAATTGACAAATAGAAGAGTTGTTCAAGAAATAGTATTTTTTTTTTATCTAAGAAATAGTAATATGTAATCAATAAGACTAGAAAAAGGATATCAGCTGGCATGACTGTTGAAAAGTAGTCTCCCTTACGATGCCATTCCACTGAAGATACTGTCTGTAACAGCAGAACAAATAAAACAATTATATTTTTCATTCCGTAAATGGATTGAGTCTACTCTATCAGAAAAATTCTACTCTATCAGGATAAAGGCAGGACCGGAATGGTTTCAGACGGGGTAGTTGGTTTAGAAGCTTAAGTACCTTAAAATGCCTTATCCTGATTCCTTCATGCTTATCATCTCGATGCCAGCTTGCAACGGACACCTTGTCGCCTAAATTCATGAAACATATGATGCAAAGGTCAGACATCTTGATTTGATATAGATTTAGTTAAAAAAAATAATCTAGGATATTGAAAGTAACGGATATTTCATACTGACCAGAATCATCTGGCGCTACAGGTGTCTCAAAATGGAGTAGCTCTTTTATATTTTTCTGTTCTTCTTCATCTCCTAAACCAGTATTCAAAATAAATACCTCTTGTCCCCTGAAAAACATACACTAGTTGATTTACACTGACAGGCAAAGCAGTTTTCAGCATTTTTTTTTTTTTTAAACCCAGAAAAGAAACAATAAATCAATTTAATAAGCCTTACACAGAGACAGCTACAATAGGAATCTCACGCAGAGGATTCCATGCCACAAATTTAACTGCTTCTTCAAACTCCCAGACTCTAAGACATCTACCAGTTTCAACCTCCCAAATTCGTACGGTTCCATCAAGCGAACCTTTGAGAACAATAAAAAATTATGAGACCCATATCTAACTAAACTCTTGTCTAGTTGCCTGAATAAAAATGCAATTAATATCAATGAGTTGCATCCAAACCTGAAGCAAGCCACTGTCCAGAAGCTTCAATGGAAATTGACACAACAGCGTCCGTGTGACCTTTGTACTCAAGATAACATGTTACAGGGTAAGGCTTAAGATCCCTTCGACTTGGTAGTTTGGGTTTCAAAGATTCTGGATCAATATTAATCTGGGACATAAATAAGATTACTTTTAATTAATTTGATCACCATCATAAGATTAGAAGAACATAAAAATTTGACGATCTTGCAAAATGACCATCCAAGGCAATCTAAACAGAACCAATAAATATTTTCCCCATATTGGGGCCTCCTACTTACACGTTTCTTCCGAACTCTAGGGCACAAGTATAGATCCAAACAACGTTCAAAAACATCTTTAACAGCATTATCATATGCTGGGATACTTCTCAAAGATGTATACCTAATCAAATTGACATTGATTAGATGTCTCAGGCTCAACAATCAAACAAGAGAGACAAAAATAGATATTTATTACACAAAGTCACATCGTGCATTACCTTCTAGGTATAAACTTAGGACGATCTTCCTCAAACATCAATTGATAAGAATTAATCTCTTCTTGTGTTGGGATGTATTCTAAAGAAGGGTTATACGATTCTTCATGGCCTAAAAAGCAAATATAGATCAAAGTTGTTGCTCAAGTTTCTTCACATAAATTATCTAATGTAAAATTATAAAATCCAGAAGATGACTTAAAACTAATACCTGGCAATTTTGACTTTGGTGCAGGAATGAAAGATAAATGATTAGCCTTTTCTGTTGAGCTGGAATCATCTCCCCACAAATGATAGAATTGTTGTTCTTCTTTTGGCTTGTCACGCTTTATTAATCCCATACGAATTGCTCTAACAAGCTTAACAACCTGTGATTCATAAAAGAAAGTGCAGGACATGAAATATGGATTGATTCAACTCGAAGGTCCAAACATTTCTTTGTTTTGAGATCATTGACCATCAAAGGGAAATGAAATCTAAGGTATACGAAGTAATAAAGCACCCATACTTTGCCAACTGGCTATGATCTTACATTACAAAGAAGCCACACATTCAAAATTCCATACCTTCTTACTTTCCCATTTTGAAGGAATGAACCGCCTCTTCGGTTCCGGTGCATTTGAGAGTGGATGCTTGGCATCATCCCATTTAAACCAATCAACATATGGCTGCATTTGGAAAAATAATAATAATTAAACTTCAAGCATAAAATTAAGTATATCATTTGTCAGAAGCCAATATTGACATCCATCTGAAATTGAAGAGCAAAGATTGAATGGCAACTACACACCGCATAAGGATCAAAGTCAGAATGTGGTGCCTTTCCTTTGAGCAATCTATTAATAAGTTTGAGCTCTTTTTTTGTCACCTCTACTTCCTCATCATTATACTCATCATAAACCTTGAGCCTGAAAAGTAATAAAATAACAACATAATCAAATATATAGTTTCTCCAAAAAGACCTTGGCTTAGAACTCTTCATCAGTACTTTCAAGGAAATAATGACTGCAACAATGAGAAAAATGATAATTTTGATCAATAGACTAACCAATTTTTAGCGTCATCAGCACTTTCAAGAAATGATTCTACTTTATCTTTTCGCGTTCTCTTCTTTATCTTCTTCCCATTAAGGTCATATCCAATATGCTCCTCATCCTTATACCATACCAAGGGAACATCTCCAACTGTATTTCGAGGAGCCACCTGAAAAAAGCAAGAATATTACAGTAAACTTGATAACTTTAAAATTTTATTCATTACAACACCAAAAAATAACTAAATTAATATATAAATCAATAGACCTCATCTTCAGAGGAATCACTCTCTTCAACTCCTTGATGGGATTCAGAGCTCTTGCTTTGATTTTCTTGATCATTGTGCAAGCCATCATCAATGTCTGAGTTGACAACACCCTGCCAAAAATATTAAAATATTGCAGAGCACAAAACCAAAAATTTTCAGGCTACAGAAGCATGAAATTTCACAACATTAAACAAGAAGGGCAGAGAAAACCTATTTATTTCCGCACAATTTTTGAGTAAAAGTAGCCAAAAAAAGATAAGTAATTAAATTTTCAAATATGCTGGCCTTTTGTTTGATCATGACACGTTAAAAATGTAACCTCCGCAGGAGAGAGGCATAATATAATGATCTAGAAATTAGACTTGTAATAGAAAGATTTGCACATTGATTATTCAGATTGATTTGAATCAACAAAAATCAAATAGATGAAGCAACAAAAAGAATCCTTACACATGTAATTGATGAAAATACATATTGTAGATTGATAAATACAAAAAAGTAATCTTCTTAACTCAAAGCTATTTCCCTTTTCATTCACTTAACTTGATAATTTTTATCTCCCATCTTTTTCATCACTTTCCTGTTAATTAAGCATACAAAGAAAACAAAACGAAGGCAATTACCGTGTACCTCATCTCCAGACGAACCACTTTCTCCAGCTTCTGAATCACTCAATGATCCATCAAAGTCACCATCCTCTGAAAAATCCTAGAACCACCAAAGCTAATTTACTCATAAATTTCAACAAACATAGAAATCCCATAAATTATTATTGACATATCAACAAATTCAAAACACCATAGATATACTCCTTCATATATTTGCACCACCCAGCTAGTCAATCAAATTCTCATAAGAAATAAACGTAAAGTAATACCTAATATGTAATGCAACGTAAACAAAGCCACTAGCTGGTGACTTGAATTATCTTAAAAACATTTTAAAGCAAACAAAAACAGAGAAACAATGAATAAACTCAAACAACATGTAGCGAAAATCCGTTTACTTGTATACTTCAAAACACAGCTAACCTTTAACAGCTGCATTAAGCTCAATCAGTTCAATGCTTTTCAGTTTCTTTTTACATTTTCATACTGCTTACAAACCCCTTCAAAAACTCAATAATTTACTATTTTTTTCCTTACACAGAGCTTAAGTATTATTTTTTTTTTTTAGATGAATTTTGAATCTAATAAGATTCAAAAATTATTGAAGAAGAAATGGCTGTTATCGGAAAATGAAGCATGCCACTCCATTCCGATAGCCACTACGGCCAGATTCCGGTGGCCGGAGATGATACAACAGAGAAAACAAAAGCTCTCGGATGAAGAATAAGTGTGTTCGTGAACCTAAATTTTCATATTTATTTATTTAAATTAGTGAAAGCCATAGCATATCTAAGCTCGAATTCACTGACAGTAGAGAGGTAACCAAATCCTTAATTAAATATTGTTTTAAAAAATTTCTCTAGAAAGCAAAAGAAAATATTTTTTTTTTCCAGAGAAACAAACAGTGGCGTATCGAAGTTGAGAGAGAGAGAGAGAGAGAGGAAGTAATTACCTCAGAATCAGAAACGTAAGGAGAACCGTAATCAGGATCAGAATCAGAATCGGAATGAGATGGTAATTGTTTTTGTTTTTGTTTGAGTTTGAGTTTATTTTGTTCAGTGATTGAAGGCTGTTCTTCTTCTACTTCTTCGGATTTGGAATTTTGAACACTTTTGCTTTTCTTCTTTTCCTCCTTAATCTTCATCTCTCTCTCTCTCTCTCTCTCTCTCTCTAAAATGGTGTTTGAGTTTTGAGAAGGCGGAGAAGGAGATTCTGAAGAAGAAGAAGAAGAAGAAGGGGTTAGGGTTTAAGGTCTGAGGTCTGAGCCTCATAGGTGATAGTGCTCATGGGCCTTTTTTTTTTTTTTTTTTTTAATTATTATAGAAAAATGTCTTGTGGGCTATTCAACCAAACTGATTTTATCCACTATCAGTTTGGCGTCGTCTGTGGGAAGGCACTAACTTCACCATCGGAGGATATTGGACCGGTCCACCCCGGTCATTCCTTTGATTCTTTTCTTCTTTTTCAGGCCTTTGCGAACGTTGTAGCCCATCGGAGCCGAAGTATTCAACCAAACTGATTTTATCCACTATCAGTTTGGCGTCGTCTGTGGGAAGGCACTAACTTCACCATCGGAGGATATTGGACCGGTCCACCCCGGTCATTCCTTTGATTCTTTTCTTCTTTTTCAGGCCTTTGCGAACGTTGTAGCCCATCGGAGCCGAAGTATTCAACCAAACTGATTTTATCCACTATCAGTTTGGCGTCGTCTGTGGGAAGGCACTAACTTCACCATCGGAGGATATTGGACCGGTCCACCCCGGTCATTCCTTTGATTCTTTTCTTCTTTTTCAGGCCTTTGCGAACGTTGTAGCCCATCGGAGCCGAAGTATTCAACCAAACTGATTTTATCCACTATCAGTAATGTTAGAAAAAATAAAATAAACCAAAAATTTTAATGTCACATTATTGTAGTGTGCATCACATCAAGAACTCATTATAGTGAACCAAACGCCTCCTTAGAAATTTTAAATTAGATGATTTAGATAACTTTTTTTAATAAGTCAGATGATTTAGATAGCTAATTTACACTACTTAAAAAAAATTAATAACACATGAGGACTATCATGGGACGGAGAATGACAATGTCAACATCACGTGAGATAAAATGCGCATAATAATTGTTTTTTATCATTAGGCTAATATATTAATTGGTTTTTTTTATGTAAATGATGCTTGAATCCCAAATCTCCATTTGACGATTAGAAACTTTACAAACTAAGCAAACTAAAATCCATGACAAAAGTCTAAAAAAATGGGCCAATTTTATTATTATAAATACCATGAAGGTTTTAACGTGTTAATTTTGTAGCATAAGAGGTGCATTTAATAATAACTCCTACCACAAGGGTCTCTTTAAATTTAACTTCTTCTTTTTTTAATAAATAAGATAGTAACAATAATTGAAATTATTGATGATGTGCAAGAGATCGTTACGAGGATTCAAGGAAAAATACAAATGAAAGAAAAAAGATTTATCACAAACCTAAATACTAATATTCACGAAGCTAGCTGTTCTACAATTATTATAAAAATTTAAAAATAATAATAACAAGAAAAGAACAAATATAGGGCAAATTATAACTTACCTGCTTGTGGTTTCGCTAAAATTTAAGTTGTCTATTTGTAGTTTCAAATTTAACATTTTAAACATCTGAAATTTGATCAAAATTTAAGTTGCCTACTCATGATTTGAAATCTCATGATACAAGTATTCTGCTGGATTCTTTTTTAAACCATTTAATCTTGTATTTATATGTTTTTTTGTGTTTTTAGAGATGAGAGACATAAAAGTAAAGCAAAATTACATATTTAGCCATGTTTTTAACAAAAGTGAGTTACAAAAATTTAATTGAGCTAACCTCAAGTGAGCAAATTGTTAAATTTCGATTCATTTATAGGTGACTTAAATTTCAGCCAAATTACGTGTGAGTAAGTTGTAATTTGCTCAAAAAGAAAAAATTGACTCAAAATTAGCCTATTTTCAGCCATCTCTAGTCTACATCCTTCCACTCCCCCTCAATCCAAACATTCCAAAAAATTTTTAACTTGGTACAAAGATGATACTTGTAAAATAAATAAATAAATAAATATAGCAAGAGCTCCTATTATCATTAAGAAACATACGCCTATCAGCCACGTTCACACAAATTTGTCCTTGATAAGAGACCTACACCGATCCAACATGTGTGACTGAGCATAATTACAAGGAACTACATAACATGTTTACTACAATGGACTAAAGTCCAAGTTTTCTGAGAAGCTCTTGCCATCTTAGAGTCTCTTCATCAAATGTGTAGGTCGAAGGAGAAACAAGAACTCCACTGCCTCCAACCTGCATCAGTCAATATTCAAAAAATTAGGTTTGCAGGTGGATTTCTGGTAGGGGAAACTCAATTCAATGTGGAACCAGATACAAAAATCCCTAACGAGATGACAGATGCCAGAAAATAGTGTCCTTGTTTTTTAATATACAGTTCCATACAATAGATGGGCACAAAGATTACTTATGAGTTCAGAAACTACATATTTAGACTCAAAACCCAGTAATGAAATAAATGAAATTGACAAATATAAAAAAACATAGCAAAAAGATATGGTATTGGGACATTTTCCTAATATGTGCAAATAAAAAACTGTTGGGAGATGCTTCAGCCTAAAACAGTTGCGGCTTTGAGAGATGATAAACTATTTGTTTATGTATAAAAAAGACCAGTGTACCCAGTTGGTCCAAACATTTTATTTAAAACTAGCCCGTGCATTGCACGGGTTAGCGACTAGTATAATATAAGTTTAAAAATGTAATTATATTATTTCATATCAATTATATTACTATTTAAATCAATCCCAAGTACATTGCTAAATCTATATTTATATCTCATATCTAGTATCTAGTATTAAATGCTCTCCTTGCTCTCTAAGATTAGTTCAAAACACAAAGAGACCATAATCACATTTCTAAAACTTCATCAAATATCAACCAACTAGTCTATTACTTACCAAAATTATATTGTAATAAAACCATAGATTAAACATATAATTTTCCAAAAGAGGCAACTTCGCCAAAAATACCAACAATAGTTCCAGTAGAAACTGCCTTAACTCTAGCAGAAGCTGCAACAGCTCCAGCAGAAGCTACAGTAGCACCAGCAGCATTTGCAATAGCTCCAACAGCAGCTTAGACAATTGACACATGTCCAAAGTGATATCATCAACCCTTTAATGTCCATTCCCAGTAGCTTGCTGCTATACCCAAAGAAGCAAATATCCAATAAGAGAAGTCCTACCATTTTAAGCGAAGATCCTTAGCCTCCAACTATAGTACCAGAAATAGGAAGATCCAAGAAAGGTTATCTTACCATTTTTAGCCAAACCCATGAATTTATGCAAAATATTTTCTCCAGTAGAAGACCTCACACAGCTAACATTATCCAGCTGTGTCAGGACAGCTACTACTATAGAGCTGTCAGCTGCAACGGTAGCCTTAAAGTTTCAAACTTTTTTCTTTTGGCTAAAAACCAAAAACACACTAATGAAATCACTTACTTTGTCAAATACTTTTCTTTATTTGCTAAATTTCCCTTCAACTAATTCTAATCTAATTACATACTTGGCTCTATATAAAGAGGACCAAGCCACACACTAACACACCCACTATCCATCTCTCTCTTAATCTCTTGTTTTGAAATTTCATCATTTTGCTGCCTATAAAAACATCTCCATATCTTTTTCTGTTTCTCTTACAAAAATCTCTCTTCTTAGCTAACACAATTACAACACACCTATTACACCACACCATTACCCCATCATATACTTACTCTCTCTTTCCCTCCATATTAAGAAAATGCCTATATTTTTCTGCCCATAAACACATCCCCATATCTTTCTCCATTTCCCTTACAAAATCTCTTCTCTTAGAAAGAATCATAACTCATTATCATAATACAAAAGCCATTCCAACAACAACTATAATCTCATGTATTTACTATAATTTAACCTTAATATCTCTCATACTTCCCTATATTTTACAAACACATTCCTCACAAAATATCCATACATACTTCTCATATATCTTCAAACTCTATGTCTCACAAAGTAATTATATACAAGATCCATATTCAACAAAGTATCTACATATATTTCTAATACATCTTACAAACACCTTATCTCACAAAACATATATATTTCCCACCATCTTTATACACCTTAAAAGATATCAAATACTCTTCCAATAACATGTTACAAAGCCCTTCTCATGGAAGGGATATAACTATAATGCTAAAAAGTCCTTCTTATGAAAGACACAAACTTATAATATTAAAAGCTCTTCTCATGGAAGGCAATATCACTCATATTTTAATAAAAACTAAAAGAGTATTATGTGGGAAAATAATTTAAGTGCATGATAAAAGGGATAAACTTAACCAACCTATGCACATGGCTGGACATATTCTCTCTCCCTTTATTTGCACCCATTTTTTTCCCTTCAATTATGAAGTCATTATGAAAGGACTTATAATATCATATTGTACTACTAGACTTATTTTACTATACCGCTAAAATGTTATAAGTCCACTGATGTCATACGACTGGAGCCACAAACCACATAAAGATAAGTCATTATGTCTTTATTTCTAAATTTACATTATTAAATATATTTTACTTCATTATCATTGTACTGCTGGACTTATGTTATTATGCTGTTGGAATGTTATCAACTCACTAATGCTATATGGCTGGATCCACGAATCATATAAAGAATAAAGTAATGCTATACAGCTAGAGTCAGAAACATTGATAATGACATATTTTATGTAATTGGTTAATCCTTTGACAAAACGCACTTTACTTATAATTGGATAGATCTAGGATGTGTTTAATACTTTAAGAAACATGTTGTTCAAGCCAAGTATTAAAGCCATGAAGATTGGACCAAGAAACAAGTGAAGAAGGGCAGTTCATTAAAGCTAGACAGATTCCTGATAGGTCTCAACAGATAGCTATCTATTGAGGTTTAATGAGTCTTGACAGCTCTCGACAGATTCTATCTATTGAGAATTATGAAAATCAGTTTTTCAAATCTGATTTTCGACCTATGCTTATGTATTTATGTAAGGTTTCTTTTCTCACAACCCTAGACATATATAAGACTTATTTTAAAGGCCGTCACATAAGTGAATTCAAGGAGAACACATGCAAAAGATGACCCATGCTTTAGTCTCTCTGAAAGAAGCTACTGCGTCCTTTTTGCCTTAGGGTTTTGTAACCAAGTGCTTCTTGATTTTCATTGTTGATGAAGTGAAGAAATTTACAACCAACATCTTCTTCAATTTGGTGAGTTAGTCACGTATAGAGAGTCATGCATCATTGTTAGTCACATACTGGGATTCATGCAAAAGGGTGACGTTCATATATTGAAGAGATCTGAGGTTCTGAAGCGATAGAAGGTTTCTGCTGTAAGTTCATCTACGTGGATTGTAGAGTCTAGGGACAAAGGTTTTGTACTAGATCTGAAACTTCTCTTTATTATAGTGGATTGCTTTTCGGGAAGGTTTCCCCCCAGGTTTTCTTACTGTGAAACTAGTTTGTTTCATTGGTTTTCTTGGGTTATCATATCTTGTCTAATTTACTTTTTCGATGTATGATTTCGACATGATATTGATGTTAGTTTGTTTTAACAAGATTTATTCATAATAAATCTAATTAACAACTTGGGTTTAAAACTTGTTAATTCTATCAACCGGAGTCTAAATTTCCCAACAAACATAAAAGATAAGTCAATGTTTTCTCTATTTTTGAAATTACATTATTATGTATATGTTAACTCATTATTATTGCACTGCTGGATGCAAGTTACTTTAATATCATCTCACTATTTAATAAAATATGATCTTACTAATACTTCATTAATGAACATATATATATTAATAAATTGATCTACCATCGCTGGACATATTATTCGAACATAAACCACTGATGGACATATATTATTCGAACATATACCACCGATGGACATATATTACTTGGACATGAACCGCTGCTAAATGTGTAATGTTTGGACATAAACCATAGCTGGATATGTATTATTTGGATGTAAACCATTGTTGGACATACATTATTTGGACATAAACCATTGCTGGACGTATCTTATTATATTGGACATGAACTATATTATACGTTTTTAGACCCCTTAACACATAAGTTGTTTAACCTAGTAATTTAGCCAAGTGATTACTTAGAAAAATTATTCAAATCTAGGTTAACAAAAACAAATCATATCATGTAAAGCAATGCAGAAATATAAAGAACACAAGATATGATAACCCAAGAAAACCAAACCGGTAAAAAACTTGAGGAGGATTTAACCTAGCTATCCTCAAGGTAAAACAGATCCACTATGAAAGAATTGAAGTTTGTATAATAAGACTTAGACCACTAACATCTTATTGCTACCTCTAGTAGAAAACTTACTAACATGACCACGTGACAACTTCGAGTCCACAAACTACTTCTTTCCTTGATCTTCTGCAGCCACAAGTTCTCCCACTTGTGATACTTTTTAAGTTCTTTAAGTGGAACTGAAACGATCACCAAGTTCTTGACATGAATCTTGATCTTGATAACCCTAAGTATGTATAAAGGTAAACACCTCTAGATTTCACAAAAGATTCAACACACAGCACATCAAAGACTTCTAAAATGTAGGTTTTTCCTTTTATACTTGGAGTAAAACATAAAACCCTACACGTCAAATCGGGCTTGGGCTTAGTTGGAAAATTCTACAGAAAATTAATCTGTATGAGGTTCGATCGATAGAGCCTAATTTTCAATTGATCGAGCCTTGCAGATTTAAACCTATAAATCCTGCAATTACTCGATTCCAACTTTTACAAGTAAACACACTTTGAGCAGCATAATTCTAGACTTTAAGTTTTGTTCATGGTTTGCCAACACATTACAAATTGAAGTTCTAATACATTAAGTTTCTAAAGTTTTAGAAGCTAATAAACTCCCCCTTTGGCAATCCGTGACAAAACACATCACAAAAATAAAACGCTTAAAGTTACAAAACAACCCATTTAATTATAAAATGCCCAAAAAAAATTCAACCTAACTCCTATCTATCAGTTGTCAGTGTAGACAATAGCATAACTGAATTAACCTATATATTCCTAAAACACTCAACAAACACATAAATGTATGTGTGGAAAATACAAGTAAAACAAAAGAAAATTCATGATTTCACAAAACAGAAAATAAAAGACATATACCATGAATGACCTCATAATAAAAATTAGTAACCAATGTATCATATGTGAAACAAGAAACAAAAAAAGAACCATAAAACATAGTGTCTCCCCCTAACATATACAACCCATAAAACATAAATACATCATGAGCCAAATAAAAGAAAATACATCAAAGAAGCTCCTAAATACAATCTAGCTCCAAAACAAAAACTCCCCCTATCAACATGCATATTTACTCCCCCTTTTTGTGACGAATTGCCAAAGGGCAATCAAGACTCATCATCAAAAGGTGGAGGTGGAGTAGAATGTCTAGCACTCGCCAAATCAGCTCGTAGCCTAAAGCTCCGCAAGCACATCCACCAAAATCTGTCCATGTGCTACTTGAACAGTCATGACAGTGTCCAACATACTCCGAATGAAAGCATCACTCGAAGAAGAAGGTGGAGGATCAACAGCGGTGGTAGGAATGACATACTCCTCAACAATGGGGTCGCCAGATGTAGGAGGCCGAGATGCACCTATAAAAGACTCGGCTCTAGGGCATTTAGAGCTAGCTTTCGTCTGAGCTTCTCTTTGTCAAAGAAAGGTGGCACCTATGGTAGCAATGATATGGACTTGCTCAGATGCAGGAAAGTCCTCTAAACCTAAGTGTAATAAAATCCTATGGATAAACACCGGAAAGAAAATACCATGTGATGTAGAACTACTCCTATGAACCTTAACTAGAGATAGAATGAAAAGAGTAGGAAAACTCATAGGAGCATTAGTCACAAGGGCATACAAAAATGCACATCTCTCAAGAGGAATGGTGTGCAAGTAAGAGATAGGCCAAATAGAATGACAAGAAATCCTGAAAAAACAGATAATTAAGCTCAGTAAGCTCATGAGTAGTGATACAAGGATTGGAACCCCATCTAATGGAAGTACCGGTGATGTGAGACATAATCTCATCAAAGGGAGGGACCTCAGTGTATGGATAGATTGGTTGTTGTAGCTTAGGTACACCAAGAGTAGTGGCCACTACTAAAGGAGTAATGACATACTCTTCACCCCTTATCCAACTCTTCACATACTGAGTGTTGGAATCATTGGAATGGACAGAGAGGTTCGAGTAGAACTCTCTAATCAAAACAGTCGGAGGGGGATGTGAAATATCCAAAAGCAGTAACTAACCTCGACTCTCAAAATTCCTACGTATCTCAGAACCTAACTCATCAAGGATCATTTTACGCTCAGCCACTACAGATCTATAGATATAGAGTTTCTCATAATTCTCTTGGTGTTTCTTAGTTCTAAAACTATCACTCTCAAAAACAGGGGTAGAGGAAGAGGAGGTTTTCTTGTTGGCTCTAGTTTTTTTAACCATGATGCTAACGGGTTAAAAGAAAAACAAAAGAGAAACAACAAAAATAACCAAGGGTAGACTGCATTAAAGAGGGTTAAAGCACAAAAATCTCAATAAATAACAATCTATATGATGCATTGAATGAATGCACATACGATGCATGCTTTAATTCATTGAAATTTTATTAATTTTACTTTATAAACCAACAATTGACTTGAACACTTATGTTCTTTTTGTGCATATGCTATACTTTCTTGAGCACAAAATTTTATGATATTTACTAAGGTGTTCATGATTGGCTAATAAACAGTGGTGAGATGGTTATTTATGCGTTTCTCATTAAGTTCAAGTCCAAACTCTTTGTTTTTAGACCCCTTAAAATACAACCAAATTAACCTAATTATTTAGCCAAGTGATTAACTTAAGTAAATTATGCAAATCTAAGTTAACACAGATAAATCATATCATTTTAAAGTGCAAAAAATAAAGAACACAACAATGTGATAATCTAGGAAAACCAAACTGATAAAAAACTTGAGGAGGATTTAACCTAGCTATCCGCAAGGTAAAACAAATCCACTATGAAAAAATTGAAGTTTACACAATAGCGACTTAGACCACTAACATCCTATTTCTACCTTGAGTAGGAAACTTACTACCATGATCACATGACAGCTCCGAGCCCACAAACTACTTCTTTCTTGGATTCACAGCAAGCACAAGCACTCCCGCTTGTATATCTTTAACCTCTTGAATCTGCAGCTGAATTGATTACCAAGCTCTTGACATCAATCTAGATCTTGATAACCCTAAGTGTATGTGAAGGTAAACACCTCTAGATCTCACAAAAAATTCACACACATATCATAAAGAGCAACCTCAAAACATAGCTAGGGTTTTCCCTTTTATACTTAAGACAAAACATAAAACCCTACACGTCAAACAGGCTTGGGCTGAGTTGGAAAATTCTGCAGAAAAATAATCTGCACGAGCTTCGATCGATCAAGTCTAATTTTCGATCGATCGAGCTAGGCAGATTTACACAGTATATCCTGCAGTACACTCGATTCCAACTTTACACTTTAAACATACTTTAAGCAAGTCTAAAACAAGACTAAACGTTTTGATCATGGTTTGCCAATATTATGAATTGAAGTTCTAATACATTTAAACCTAAAGTCTTAGAACCTAACACAAACAATCAAAAGCATGTGACTTCAAAATCAAGATTAAGTGATCAAAAACTATAAACAACTCTCACACAATATGCACTACATAGCTAAAACAAGCAAAGTGTAGTAAAATGAGCTCATCCAAGCTAAACAAGGTACACAAACATGTTAGGTAAAGATAATATGGCCAGCCTTGATTACAAGTCCAAGAAAAATAATGCAAAACACATTTTTCCTTCCCTTTTTTTTTTTGGAACAAAACAAGATAAACAACCTATCATGAAATGCATGAATGCTATGCAATGCAAGTCCTAAAAGCACAAAGAAACCAAAACAACAAAAGAAGAATGGTCATAAAGAATATTAAGATGAAGCACAAGGACCATGTCAGAAAGACTCAATTAGATTGAGCCTTTTGCATCCAAAACTTTTTAGATGTAACTCTAACATTGGAGTTATTATTTATATGAGAATGATGAGCAACTCCGGAATTGGTATAAAGGTTTAAAGCCTTAACCAATTCACCAATAAGTACTATAGGATCTTGTGTTTAAGGCACATGTACTTTTGGCTTATTTGCTCGCTTTGCGGCTTGCAATTTGAAACAGTTTGGATGAATATGCCCAGTCTTTCCACAAAAATGATAAACCCATAAAAGTCTATCATGCAACTTATCCTTAGGGAGAGGAGGATTTTTAGGCTTAGACTCTTTAAGATCAACTCTAATCTTCCTAGGAGATGGTGTAGCTTCTACTGGTTTGACAATCTCACTCTTAAGGGGCTCAAAAAAAGAAATAGAATTTGTGGAATGAGTTTCAGACACAGAGATGCTATCTTCAAAACCTAGACCAGTTTTGTCTAAGGGAGACTTCTGAATACTCAACATGTGATCAAGTTTAGAACTAACAAATCTATTTGTTTGTTCTCTAGCAACAGATAATTCTAGTTCCAATTTCTTAATTTTATCAAGCAACAAAATGTTTTCAGTCTTCACCTTATCAATCAATTCATTAGCATCAAACAATTTTAACAATAAAATTTTCTTATCAAGCTGAAGGGAAGTAATTTTCTTTAAACCTAAGTCATTATTCATAGCATCCTTTGCAGCAACCTTGTAAAGCTTATTTTAAATTTCTTGCAAATCAACACATTCAGAGAGTTCCCCATCAGAAGCGTTCTCTCCAATTACAACACTTTCATCAACTACAGCAGTAGCTGTGAAAGTAATGAAGTTTCCATCCTCATCACTACCAGACTCATGATCAGAAACTTCATCATCACTAAGGGTTACAACCATAGCTTTACCATTTGATCTCAAGAATGTAGGACATTCTGAGTTCACATGACCATACCCTTGACAACCAAAACATTGTTGACTCAAAGAATTATTAGAGGTTTGACCTACTTTCTCTTTATATTTTTCAGTATTGATCACTTTAGTAGGTTCATTCCTTTTAAAATTCCTAGGTTCAGCATTGTTTTTACCTCTTGCCCTTCTGTTTTTGTTCCTAAGAAAGTTTCTAAAGTTCTTGGCAAGATATGCAATCTTTGTAAAAGAGAGTTCATCATCAAATCCATTACCATTAATATCATCAACTGACTTGAGAGCCATTGATTTGGATTTATTTATCATAGGTAAGTCTAGCTCATAGGATTGGAGAGATCCTACAAGCTCATCAACAGGGATAGAGTCCACATCCTTACTTTCAGTAATGGTAGTCATTTTGGGTCTAAAGTTCTCAATCAAGGATTTAAGTATCTTCCTAACAATCTTAGGTTGATCATAAATTTTACCCAAATTATAAGCAGAGTTAACAATATCATTTAGTTTAGCATAGAATTCATCAAAACTTTCATCATCAGACATTCTAATACTTTCAAATCTAGTAATTAACTACTGCAGTTTGTTAATCTTAACTGCCTTTGTGCCTTCATGCATAGTTTGGAGAATATTCCATGCAGTATGAGCAACCTCAACATTAGAGATTCTCTTGAATTCCTCCATAGAAACAACATTAAAAATAGCATTTATGACTTAGCTATTAAAAGCGGCTGCTTCTTTCTGAGAAGTTGACCACTCACTTATAGAAGTAGTCGGTTTCTCCCATCCGTATTCAATGGAATTCTAAACTTTCTCATCAATAGATTTCAGGAATTCTTTCATCTTTACTTTCCAGTAGGCATAGTTGTTCCCATCAAAGTGAGATGGAATCACAAGAGAGTGACCGTGTTCCATGACAACAAGGGTCAAGGATCAACTCTTAGATCAAAGGATCTAAATACAAGAGCTAACCTACTTTTATATCACTTGTACATTTTTAGACCCTTTAAAAAACAAGTTGTTTAACCTAGTAATTCCACCAAGTGATTACTTAGATAAATTATTCAAATCTAGGTTAACACAAACAAATCATATCATGTAAAGCAGAGCGGAAATATAAAGAACACATGATATGATAACTCAAGAAAACCAAACTGGTAAATAACTTGGGGAGGATTTACCCTAGCTATCCTTAAGGTAAAATAGATCCACTATGAAAGAATTGAAATTTGTACAATAAGACTTAGACCACTAACATCCTATATTACTACCTCGAGTAGAAAACTTACTACCATGACCATGTGACAGCTCCGAGTCTACGAACTACTTCTTTCATTGATCTTCTATAGTCACAAGTTCTCCCACTTGTTATATTATTTAAGTTCTTTAAGTAGCAACTAAAATAATCACCAAGTTCTTGACATGAATCTTGATCTTGATAACCCTAAGTGTATATGAAGGTAAACACCTCTAGATCTTACAAAAGATTCAACACACAACACATCAAAGACTTCTAAAAATGTAGTTAGGGTTTTTCCTTTTATACTTGGAGTAAAACATAAAACCCGACACATCAAATCGGGCTTAGGCTTAGTTGGAAAATTCTACAGAAAATTAATTTGCACAAGGTTTAATTGATCGAGCCTAATTTTCGATCGATCGAGCCTTGTAGATTTAAACCTATAAATCCTGCAATCACTGGATTCCAATTTTTACAAGTAAACACACTTTGAGCATCATAATTCTAGACTCTAAGTTTTGATCATTGTTTGCCAACACATTACAAATTGAAGTTCTAATATATTTAATTCCTAAAGTCTTAGAACCTAACATATACCACAACTGGATATGGACTATTAGACTCATCCCATTATTGGACATATGACAATTAATTAGTCATTCTAATGGACATCGCTTAATACACATAATAACAACATTCAACTCACCATTTAGTCAAATCTATTATGCTAAAAAAATTATTTATTTATTTCAACCATTATCATGATTCTAAGACTTTGGGCTTTATCTATTATGTAGGCTTAAAAATGCATTGGGAGCCATTGATCTATATGGCCCAATATTGAGTTCCGGATTAAACTCTCCAAAACAAATCCGGATCTAGCAAAGTCACACCTCTAACGAAAGACACGTGGTTATGCGCAGAAACAGCCCCCGACAAATAACCTTATTTATCAAGGGTTTTACATGTAAATCTTTAACCCTTGGTAAATAAGGTTATTTATTTAAGGGTATTTTGACCCTCAAAATAATATAGAGCACTTATTTTGAGGGCCACAAAAGTTTTCAAAATTTCTTTTTTGATGGTATAAAGTTCGAAAGTTATCAAGAGTCGATTTGACTCTTAGAATAATTTTCCTCGAGGTTTTTTAATACATTTTTCAAGAATTTTAATTTACCGTGTGTGCATTATTTTATTAGTTTTTATTGTACAGATCAACTCGAAGGTTCAATCAGATTAATTACGCACTGTATCGTGCTTCAAAGTTCAAACAATTAAAACTTCTAAAAAGTAAAAATGTGATACACGTGAAATAGTCTTTACCAACGTAGCAAGTTTCGTATGAACTTATGCAATAAAATTACTGTTTATGTTTCGATCTCTTGCATCAAGCATGGTATCAAGAATAAGTAAAACTGTTCTTTCTTTCTTTTTTTTTCTTTTTTTTTTTTCACGGTTATCTTTTTCAGAAAAAAGGGTATAGAACAATATTATGCTACTCGTGCTTCAGACAATAGGAGTTAAATGTGATGCACGAAAGATTGATTGTGGCGTATTGAAACTCTCTAGCTTGAAGAATTTAGAGTCTTAATTAGAACTTATTGATAAACCACTAGAACTAATCAAATGTGCACATTTTTGTGAAGTCCTAACTTGTTTTATAACTCAAGTTTGATTAAGCTGTGTGCATGAGCAACGAATCGAACCAGTTTATTTTATTTTATCTATTTCCACCATTTACTAAGGTGAGCCTGGTATTGTTTATAGAAAAATAAATAAATAAAAAAAGTGAGCCTGGTATTTGATATACAAAATCTAACTTATTTTCATGGTCAGTTTATTATAGTTTTTTTTCCCCTACAAAAAAGAGAGTTTACTATAGCTTTTTAAAACCATATTTATTTCATGCGTGGTTGTAATTTTACTCAACTTAATTTTTGAAGAAAATAAGAAATGAAAATAAGCTGTCCCAAATTGTTAGGTTCTAAAGATTTAGGTTTAAATATTTAGAATCATATTTTTATTGTGTTGGCAAACTAAGAACAAAATATGTTTAGAATCATGCTTAAAAGTGTTTATTTCAAGGTTCAAGTCGAGCTGATTGTAGAAAAAGGAAGAGTGGTTCTACCTTGCTCGACCGATCTAGAATTAGGCTCGACCAATCGAAAATCACAGGCACAGTTTTTCTACAGAAGTTTTGAACAAACCAAGCATGCGAAAATGTTTAGGGTTTCATCTAAACTTCTTTTGAAAACTCTTAGAAGACTTGTGTGTTACTCTTTGTGAGATCCGAGAGGTTTTATACCTTCTAACTATACAAGAATCTACCAAAGCTAGAACTACAATTAAGCGTTGGTAGAACATAGTTGCTGCATCAAGATCATTACTGAAGGTGATCTGAAACTTTTGAGTGGAATTTCAAAGTCACAAGAAAGGCGGCTTGTGTTAGTGTAAATATAAGAAGAGAAGGAGTCCGTGAATTCGAAACTTGTACATGGTCGTGTTAGTAAGCTACTACATGAGGTAGCAATAAATTTAGAGTTAAATCTGATTATAAAAACTTCAATTCTCTCATAGTTGAGTTGTTTACCTTAAGGATAGTTAGGTCAAATCCTCTCTAAGTTTTTACCTTGAAACGGTTCGTTTCATCCGTTTTCTTGTGTTATCATTGTTAGGTTCTAAAGACTTAGGATTTGATGTATTAAGAACTCTAATGTGCAATGTTGGCAAACCATGATCAAAACAATATGTTTAGTCTTATTTAGGCTTGCTCAAAGTTGTGTAATTCATGTAAAGTTGGAATCGAGAGGCTGTAGATGTATTAGTACATTTTGGCCTGTCTCGATCGATCGAAGGATAGACTCGATCCATCGAAAGTCAGCCAAAATGTTTTTCTGCAGAATTTCCAACTCAGCCCTATATCATTAAACGTTTAGGGTTTTATGTTTTTGCCCTAAGTATATAAGGCAAAACCCTAGCCACGTTTTGTGAGTTGCTCTGGTTGTATTGTTGCTCATATTTTGCGATTTGTGTGAATCTCTTGTGAAATCCTTGAGGAGCTTTCCTTCACATAAACTTAGGTTTTTCAAAGTAGAGATATTATCAAAACTTTGATGATCAACTCAGTTGCTGTCATAGAAGATTAAAGAAACACAAGTAGGAGTGCTTGTACTTGATTGGAGAATCCAAGAAAGAAGAAGGTCGTGGATTCGGAGCTTGCATGTGGTCGTGTCAGTAAGTTCTACTAGTGAGTAGCATTAGGAAGTCGAGCGTGGGTGCTTGTAAGTCCTTTTGTATGAATTTCGATTCTTTCATATAGTAGATTCAAGTTTACCTTGAGGATAGCTAGGTTAAATCCTCCTCAGGTTTTTTACCGGTTTGGTTTTCCTAGGTGATCATATCTTTGTGTTCTTTATATTTCCGTTGCTTTATATTTTGATATGATTATTTGATTGTGTTAACCTAGATTTGCATAATTTGACTAAGTTAATCACTTGGCTAATAACCTAGGTTAATCCAATTGTTGTGTTTTAAGGGATCTAAAAACCTAACAATCATATCATGTGTTATTTATTTTTCTGCATCTTTGCATGATATGATTTATTGTTGTTTAACCTAGATTTGAATAATTAATTTAAGTAATCACTTGGTTAATATATTAGGTTAAACAATCTAGTTTTAGGGGTCTAAACAAACAAACACAAATGATTCCTACTGGGATAATTTTTTCCATAAAAGACCCAAAAAAAGAAAAGAAAAAGGTTTAATGATACAATAAAAATTTAAAAAAAAAAAAAAAAAATCTGGTTCCTTTATAGTATTTTTACGCATAGCAAGTTTGGTATGGTATAGTACATTTTTGCAATAAGATCAAAACTGAGGTGGGGGTTTTGATTGGATATGGGTGTATGGCAATTATGCGTTGGTAAAGATTTATTTAGAAAAGAAATTTTTTTGGTTTTTCTAAGAAGAAAAAATAAATTTAATAATTGTAAATCCCTAATTATCATTTAAGTTGCTATCACATGTGATATGTATGCATGTTTATTTATTTTTTTTGCTTTGGACCGATGAAAATTAATTTTTTTAATTGATTAAAATTATTCTTATCAAGGACCCGTTAAAATCAATTAACATTAATTGTATGCTCAAGTCTATCTTTCTTAACATTGAATTTTCATCGGTAGCAAAATAGAGTGTCAACAAGGAAAAGCGGTCGTTTGCTAGACCAATGAGAATCCATATGACTTTATATATATATATATATAATACCATTTGGATTTCTCACTGAAATAATTTAACATTTCTTTTATGTAATAAGTTTTATTCTACAACTAGTGGGGATCATTATTCATTACAATAACAACTTCTTGAGAGCATTGCTCCTTAGATACTACAGACTGAGCAAAAAATATATCTATCTATAGACTATAATATGCCATTCCTGAAGCCCTAAGAGAAGAAATTTGGAGCATACGGTGTCCACTGTCCATACTATCAGATTAGCTTGATTTTTTTTATCTGGAGCTTGACTGAAGCATTTGTCATAGCAAATCTAGGACACATCTATGTATGGAATGGGGGAGATGGAGAAATAGGAGAGGAAAGTAGAGAAGAAATTAATATATTCTAACCATATGGGTAATGTTATTAAAATATACTTCTTGCGCCTCTCCTTACTTCCTCTCATTTTCCTTCATCCAAACATATGGGTAAAGTCATCATTTAACTATCTTTTAGGAAGGTAGGACAATCTACCTGCAATTTAGGGGGCAAAGAAGTATCCAATTCTAAAGGTTTTTTTTTTTCTTGAAATTTGTTAAGACCGCGACGCTAACCACTACTTCTAAAACCAATTTATGTTAAGAAGAGACACACTTTAGTTTTTGCAGGACGCAAAGTCCGGCCTCTATACTTGTTGCAAGTGAGCATAAGAGGTTTTGCAATGCGTTGTCCCACAGGCTGGGCTATCAAGCACCAATATGCTATGCTTGCACATTACAGCGACCCCATAGGGTGACCACTAAGTACTATCCCCCCATAAGGCCAACAAAATTATTTTAACTATTTCTCCCAAAAAAAAAAAAAAAAAACATTTTAACTAGAAAAAAGGGAAAAGAAAATGTCGAAATTGGGTCCTGCGCGCTTTGACTGTCCCATAGTAACCAGAAAAGGAAGAACTTATTATTGGGTCCTACGTTTCCCTTTGACAGTTTGAACCAAGACCTCCAAAAGTTGTACAGGGGCATAACTGTACAACCCAACGATGTGATTTTACATTATAGTGTAGTAAACTAGAGGAGTTCAATAATGTCATTGATTATCATAATATACATGCACATTGAATCTATGGATAATTCTATGGTACCCAAAAAAAAAGGGGTATGATACCCACTAGTAGGTAACCTGCTATACTAGGTTACTTTTTTCTTATATTTGACGGTTCCATCCTCACATTGTGCAGTTCCAACATCACATGTGACAATTCTTTTCTCCTATTTGGTGGTTCCCTTACTTTTTTCTCATATTTGACAGTTCCATCCTCACATTGTACAGCTCCAACATCACATGTAACAATTTTTTTTTCACATTTGGTGGTTCCTTTTCTTTTTTTTTTCTCACATTTGACGGTTTGAGTGGTTCCCTTGCTTTTTTCTCACACTTGATGGTTCCATCCTCACATTGTGCAGTTCCAATATCACATGTGACAGTTCTTTTCTCACATTTGGTGATTCTCTAACTTTTTTTCTCAAATTTGACAATTTCATCCTCACATTGTGCAATTCTAACATCACTTGTAACAGTTCTTTTGTCACATTGGGTGGTTCCCTTACTTTTTTCTCACACTTACGGTTCCATCCTCATATTGTACAGTTCCAACATTAAATGTGACAGTTCTTTTCTCACATTTGGTGGTTCTCTTACTTTTTTTCCCCACATTTGACGATTTCGTCTTCACATTGTGCAGTTCCAACATCACATGTGACAGTTTTTTTGTCACATTTGGTGATTTTCTTACTTTTTTTCCACATTTGACAGTTCCATCTTCACATTGTGTAGTTCCAACATCACATGTGACGGTTCTTTTGTCACATTGGGTGGTTCCTTTACTTTTTTCTCACATTTGAAGATTTCATCCTCACATTGTGCAGTTCCATCCTTGCATTGTGCAGTTCCAACATCACATTTAACAGTTCTTTTCTCACATTTGACGGTTCCATTATCACATTGTGCAGTTCCAATATCACATTTGATAGTTCTTTTGTCACATATAGTGGTTCCTTTTTTTTTTCCTCAAATTTGATAGTTTCATTGTTATATTAAGCAGTACCAACATTGCATCTACTCTATTTTTGTCACATGTGATAGTTTTTTTGTCACATGTGACAGTTCATTTGTTACATTGGGTGGTTCTTTTACTTTTTTCTCATATTTGACGGTTCTATCCTCACATTGTGCAATTTCAACATCACATGTGACAGTTCTTTTCTCACATTTGGTGGTTCCCTTACTTTTTTCTCACATTTGACGGTTTCATCATTACATTATGCAGTTACAACATCACATGTAACAATTGTTTTGTCACATTTGGTGGTTCCCTTACTTTTTTCTCACATTTGACGATTCCATCCTCACATTGTGCAGTTCCAACATCACATTTGACAATTCTTTTGTCACATTCGGTGGTTCCCTTATTTGTTTCTAACATTTGACGGTTCCATTCTCATATTGTGCAGTTCCAACATCACATTTGATAGTTATTTTGTTACATTTAGTGGTTCTTTTATCTGTTTCTCAAATTTAATGGTTTTATTATCCCATTGTGCAGTTCTAATATCAAATTTGACAGTTCTTCTGTCACATTTAGTGGTTCCTTTATTTTTTTCTCAAATTTGATGATTCCATTGTTACATTAACCAATACTGATAGGCCCAAAAAATACCATTGTCCAGACGAGCCCATCAAGTACCATTGTCCACCCAAACCTAGCATGGACGACGGTAGAAGCGCCATAAAGAGGAACATTCAATACGTCGGACAGTCACTAATTAGCCAAGAAAACCGTTGGAGACCTATCAAAGCCTACATTGAATGAGCCCAGAGGTGTTACAAAAGAGGCACTTATGCCACCATAAATAGGGTACAACAGCTAGAAGAAAAGAGGATATATATATATATATATATATCCAATGAAGGAGAAAAAAAGGAAAATAAAAAAAGGACGGGGGGGGGGGGGTAATTTTTCTGCCTCCACCAGACTCTGTGCCACACTATTCTTTCATTCATTTCTTGACATTTTGCTAAGTTGATACAAGGATATTTAAGATGTTCCATAGGTTTGAAACCTTCTCTTGCAATTATACCATTTAAGAGACCCCACTGTGTTTAGTGGGATTTAATGTGATATGCATTTTTGATTTTGTTGGGAAAAAAATAAAAATAAAAAGAATCACCTCTTATAACCTCTCTAATCCAGCAATAAACTATATTTGTGCATATTGATGGAGAAGAAATGAAACACTGGTTTTCCACTTGACAATACAAGAGAAATTTCACATTATTTTATTATGTAAGGAGACTAGGAGTTAATTCATTTTTATTTCTTTTTTATAAGTAATAAGACTTTTATTCAACAAGAAAAACGCAAACAGCCATTACACGTGTTCATGATGGTGAACACAAAAATAGCAAACAAAAACAACTGAAAACAGAATAAGAGAAGCAACTTAAGTGGCACTACTCCTTTTTTGAGACTAGGAGTTAATTCATAGAGGAGTTAATAGCTATTACAGGGTTAGCACTAAATTCAAAACAAAAATCACACACACTTTTATAACTTTATCTTAATATATTTTTAATCAAAATCTTAACAAGCCAAAAAAGGGGAAAAAACTAAATCAGGATCCGCTCCATTTTAACTGAAATAAACAAGTGTGACGCCGTTTATACGTGGCACTAGATACATGTGAAAAGCTTTCAGCTTTCAGTGTTTGCCAATCCTCGCTTCGTTTAGTTGTGTTGTGGTCCATGTATGTTCATTTTCAACAACTATTGGAAACTAGAATACTAAATTGATATTATATTATTTCCTGGATACCAGAACAAGTATAACTTTGACAGCTAAAATATCATGTTGTTCTAAAGTTAGAAAGTATCGCATTCTGTTCACACAAATATATTTTACCTGACCAGTTTTCTAGCTCTTATAGCCCCCCGCATCAAGCCGATCATTGCAGATAAAGGCTTTCCACATATGTAGCTGCCTCCATTCTTGGATTGGGATCACATAATANTATGTAGAATTGTCTAACATTTTTGACTAGTTACTGGAAAGCTTTACAATATAAGTACTAAGTAGCACCTTGCTTGGTGTATATAAATTTTATTTTACCATATTTTCTCTTTAGATGTGTTGCATGTGCAATTAGTTTCAAGTAGATTCTGTTCTATTAAAACATGTTTCGTTGTCCATTTGTTGTTGCAATTGGTATGATGCGAATAACATGTGGCAAGAATCTAATTATCGTGAGCAAAAGAAACCTAGATTCTTGGTGCATTATAAAATGTCACTTTTCCATTAATTAAGTGTTTTTTAACCCTTAAGTTTTTTTTGTGGTGTCGCCTTTTGGAGTTAGTGGCTTGCCTTAGGAAAAGACACGGTCTGGTGTGAGTTGAATCTTTGAAGAGATGAGGATGGTTTGAGATTGTAGGGGCCAGAAAGTAAGGCTAGGTTGAATGAGGAATATCTAATGGTTTAGGCGGGGAGATGATTCTCTAGTCCCGTCAGGTATATATTTACAACATAGATAGGCTTGTATTATACATTGATGGTTTAGTCTTTTTTGGTTTGATATCAATCTAAGCACCCAGGTTATCATAGCTATACAAAAATTACAGTAGTAGAGCTACTTATAAGAAAACTTTTTCAATGGATAATGTCGTGGTTCTCCTCTCTTTGATGCGTGGATTTAGGGATTTGCGAACCTTAAGATGTGATTGTGCTTTGTGGTTCTGGCTAACTCTACTCTACTCTTCCTTAATCCAAAAGGACCATTAGGCAACAAGTTAGTTTTCGTATTCTAGTGAAGGAACCAGATCCAAGCACTTTTTAGAAACTTTTAGAGAGCTTCTGTGCCATCATTACAAAATTTTTGCTAACTAATCCATTGTTAAATTGTATTATTTATATAAGATTGATGCAGTTGGATTATTCTAAAAATTGGTTTTTGGTTCAACTTGTGGATCTTAAAGAGAAGTATTTAGTTTTTATAAGCTTGTTGATAGGTCAGTAATCTTATCTTGGCTAGTTTTATTTGCTTCAAAAACAAAGTTCTTTTTGTTAAATACTCTTTTGTATTTCATTAAAAAAATTTATTTACCTAATTTTGCCACGTAGATTTAAAGAAAAGAAATATAATTTCTTCCTCATTGAAATATTATAATTGTATTAAACCCAATTGGATTTTTAGATGGTTCCTATTTCCTCAAACTTGGATTAGGAATGTGTAAATTTTTCAAAAGAACCCATATTTGAAGGAACTATATGTCTAAACTCTAATTTTATTGTATATGATTTTGGATTTGAACTAAAATGAAACTGGATAAATTTGATAAATTTATTGTACATTTTGACTATGTTATGGACCCAGTTAAAGTGGGGCTATACATTGTCTCAGAAACTAGTTTCTTTAGGGGTGTATCATGGGCGGACATGTGATTCTAAGCCAAGTCATGAAGATATATTGTGACCATTGTCATAAAAATTGTTAAGAATCTGATTAAATATGGTTATCATTTCAAGTCCAATGAAAATTTTGAACTCATTACAAATTATAATTTTTGATGTCTTTGGAACCCATTACAATTATAAGTTTATGTTTTCAAAATCCGCTTTAAGTTATATGAATTAATTTTCCTATTTGAACTGAAATATAGTCTCTAAGCTTTTGAAGTTTTATTTTATGCAAAATTTTATTTATAGTTGGTACCTATCAATTTTTTATTATTATTTATGGTTGAAATTTGGTTATTTATTGATTTATGAAACTCATGCCCCTTTTCTACCCTTTCAATTTCAGATTTCGAGGAATAACAAGTTTAGGGGCTTTTGCTAATTGTTGTCCACATAAGGTTAGTTTAAGAATTTTGGAACAAGATCAAACTCATCCCCCTTTTCTCCCCTTTCAATTTCATTGTTTAGTATTTTATGCACCTGATGTTTTGGAGTTTCATTTTCATACTTTACAAATCCGTTTACTTGTATACTTCAAAACACGGCTAACCTTTAACAGCTGCATTAAGCTCAATTAGTTCAATGCTTTTCAATTTCTTTCTACATTTTCATACTGCTTACAAACCCTAAACTTCAAAAGCTCAATAATTTACTATTTTTTTCCTTACACAGAGCTCAATTATTATTATTATTTTTTAAATGAATTTTGAATCTAATAAGATTAAAAAATTATTGAAGAAGAAATGGCTGTTATCGGAAAATGAAGCATGCCACTCCATTCCGATAGCCACTACGGCCAGATTCCAGTGGCTGGAGATGATACAACAGAGAAAACAAAAGCTCTCGGGATGAAGAATAAGTGTGTTCGTGAACCTAAATTTTCAAAATATATATACATATATATGTATTTATTTAAATAAGTGAAAGCCATAGCATATCTAAGCTCGAATTCACTGACAGTAGAGAGGTAACCAAATCCTTAATTAAATATTGTTTTCAAAACTTTCTCTAGAAAGCAAAAGAAAATATTTTTTTTCCAGAGAAACAAACAGTGGCGTATCGAAGTTGAGAGAGAGAGAGAGAGAGGAAGTAATTACCTCAGAATCAGAAACGTAAGGAGAACCGTAATCAGGATTAGAATCAGAATCGGAATGAGATGGTAATTGTTTTTGTTTTTGTTTGAGTTTGAGTTTATTTTGTTCAGTGATTGAAGGCTGTTCTTCTTCTACTTCTTCGGATTTGGAATTTTGAACACTTTTGCTTTTCTTCTTTCCCTCCTTAATCTCCATCTCTCTCTCTCTCTCTCTCTCTCTCTCTCTCTAAAATGGTGTATGAGTTTTGAGAAGGCGAAGAAGGAGATTCTGAAGAAGAAGAAGAAGTAGAAGGGGTTAGGGTTTAAGGTCTGATAGTGTCACGTGGGCTTTTTTTTTTTTTTTTTTAATTATTATAGAAAAATGTCTTGTGGGCTTAAGCCCAAAATACATAAATTTAATTCAAAATTAAAATGATTTTTTTTCTATATCCATTTCATCTAAATTAATTTTATTAAAACTAAAAACAAAATATTCTTCCTCGTTGATCAAGTCCTATGAATTGCAAGTTCAAAATAAACACATTCAATTGGAGGGTAGCAAAACATGTTATCGTTATATTTTACAAAAACATTCAATAAGATGCTTTTGGATTTAGGGGTGTTTTGTTCATTGTAATGTTACATTACGTTGTAATATTATGATATTGTAATTTTATATTAATGTAATCTCAATACAAAAATTTAATATTACATTGTTTATGAAGGTAATGAGATTAAGATAATGTGATATATTTTGTAATTTTAAATTATGGCAATGTTAGAAAAAATAAAATAAACCAAAAATTTTAATGTTACATTATCGTAATGTGCATCGTATCAAGAGCACATCATAGTGAACCAAACGTTCCCTTAGGAATTTCAAATCAGATGATTTAGATAGCTAATTTACACTACTTAAAAAAAAAAAAAATTAATAACACATGAGGACTATCATGGGACTGAGAATGACAATATCAACATCACATAAGATAAAATGCTCATAATAATTGTTTTTTATCATTAGGCTAATATATTAATTGGTTTTTTACGTAAATGATGCTTGAATCCCAAATCTCCATTTGACGATTAGAAACTTTACAAACTAAGCAAACTATAATCCATGACAAAAGTCTAAAAAAATGGGTCAATTTTATTATCATGAAGGTTTTGATGTGTTAATTTTGTAGCATAAGAGGTGCATTTGATAATAACTCCAACCATAAGGGTCTCTTTAAATTTAACTTTTTTTTTTAATAAATACGATAGTAATAATAATATTTGAAATTATTGATGATGTGCAAGAGATCAATACGAGGATTCAAGGAAAAATATAAATGAAAGAAAAAAGATTTATCACAAACCTAAATACTAATATTCACCAAGCTAACTGTTCTACGATTATTATAAAAATTAAAAAATAATAATAACAAGAAAAGAAAAAATATAGGGCAAATTACAACTTACCCGCTTGTGGTTTCGCTAAAATTTAAGTTGTCTATTTGTAGTTTTAAATTTAACATTTTAAACATCTGAAATTTGATCAAAATTTAAGTTACCTACTCGTGGTTTGAAATCTCATGATACAAGTATTCTGCTGGATTCTTTTTTAAACCATTCAATCTTGTATTTATATGTTTTTTTTTGTGTGTTTTTAGAGGAGAGAGACATAAAAGTAAAGCAAAATTACATATTTAGCAATGTTTTTAACAAAAGTGAGTTACAAAAATTTAACTGAGGTAACCTCAAGTGGGCAAATTGTTAAATTTCGACTCACATGTAGGTAACTTAAATTTCAGCCAAACCACGTGTGAGTAAGTCGTAATTTGCTCAAAAGAAAAAAGCAAAGTATTCAAAATCAAAGTCTAAGAGCACTAATGATCCGTTTGGATTGAGAGGGAGGGAGGGGAAGTAGAATAGAATAGAATAGAATTAACCCAAAATTAGTCTATTTTCAATTATCTCTACTCAACACCCTTCCACTCTTCCTCAATCCAAACATGCCATAAATTTTTAACTTGGTACAAAGATGATACTTGCAAAATAAATAAATAAATATAGCAAGAGCTCCTATTATTATTAAGAAACATACGCCTATCAGCCACGTTCACACAAATTTGTCCTTGATAAGAGACCTACACCGATCCAACATGTGTGAGTGAGCATAATTACAATGAACTACATAACATATTTACTACAATGGACTAAAGTCCAAGTTTTCTGAGAAGCTCGTGCCATCTTAGAGTCTCTTCATCAAATATGTACGTCGAAGGAGAAACAAGAACTCCACTGCCTCCAACCTGCATCAGCCAATATTCAAAAAATTAGGTTTGCGGGTGGATTTCTGGTCGGGGAATGTGGAACCAGATACAAAAATCCCTAACGAGATGAGAGATGCCAGAAAATAGTGTCCTTGTTTTTTAATATATAGTTCAATACAATAGATGGGCACAAAGATTACTTATGAGTTCAGAATCTATATATTTAGACTCAAAACCCAATAACTGGTGCTACATGAACTGGACAAACCTGCATGTCATACCAGGCCAAGTTGAACCAACCAGTTTAAAAACAAGCTGGTTTCAGTTGCAACGATCAAGACATTTGTTTCATATGAAATACCTAGCTTGTCCATAAATTAAAAGATCTTATCAATCCTAGGGGGGAGAGGTGAAACTTTCAAAAGCTGGTTAATTCTGTAAAATTAGCCATCAGAGAAAGAGCAGATACCTCACAGAGCTAAAACATTTGCTACTCTAGTATCATCTTTTTATCCAAAAGGCTAAACACTAGTCTAATCGGAAAATATCAACACAGAATGACACACAGGCCAAAGCCAAAGAACTAACATTTTCCTCATGACATCGTAAAGAGAGATTGGGGAACCAGCATACATAACATTACAAATAATTAATATTACATATAGATAATAAAATGGACTTATCAAAAAATATATATAATAAAATGGCTCACCGCTCTCAGTTGCTGTACAGACTTGTACAGTGCCTTTTTGGGTACACATATGACTATGGCAAAGTAATCTGAGGCAAACTTCCCATCACGTTTACGAAATACAGGACTTACAGTAGGTCCCTGCACAGATATAATGAATTTAGAAGCGCTCCCGAAATTCAAGAATGGTGATTACAAATCCAAATCAAGATTTATGATTCATTCATCCAAATATGAAAACTAAAAGTGGGAAACCTTGGGGGCTTTACTTCTTACTTTCTTTTGGAAAGTTTAGATCTTAGGTTTTTAATTTTTTATTTGTGTTCTTAGATTTCTTTGTGACTCTCTTTATACTTCCAGTGTACTAGGGCTAGAGCCTTTCCATTTTAAAATTTTTTATTACTTATAAAAAATGATTGTGGGAAACTTAGTTTGGAGAAGAAAAGTGATTGAATTCATTCCAAAGCATACCTGCAGTCCAGATAATGATGGCTGACACAGTATTCTATCAGCCACTTCCTCCGCACTACTTCCCCTCATGTTTGCAGTTACCTGCCAGTGAAGTGTGTAAGCAACATAAAACTAAATTCAAATAAAATGCAGCCCCAGCAGTAGAACATGACGTACTGTGAACCGACCAGCCCACAAATGTGCCTCCAATCTTTCAAGAATCTCATGTGTTATGTCCAATGCACCTTTCCTCTGGATCAATGCTGTCCGGCTTGCAACAAGAACAGCCTGAAGAATGTTGTAAGACAAAATGTGATAAAGACAAAATGCAAATATTAACTGTCACAGAAGCAGGTTGCCTGAAGTCCCTCTTTCAATAGCATTCTAGAAACTACAAAATCTGATGCTTGGCAAGGTCCGAGACAGCTAACCTGGCTTTCCAACACAATTCCGCCTTCAATTTATTTCAAGTTGTTTTCTTTCAGTGTTGTTCCACTACTCACAAGGTCCACAATTGCATCAGCTATGCCCATCTGAATTTACAGTAAAGACAAGTAATCATATAAAATTCATGTGGAGATGGCATGTATTTATTAAGCAGTCAGCTACACTCGATAACACCATTATCCAATACAAAATTTCCATTTTAACTAGTGACATCATTATCCAAACCATGAACATCTTAAACCAAAAGGCAACATATTCCACGGGAAATATTATTCAACAAAATGAATTATTTTATTCATATTTTAATTGCTTTACATGCAGAACTGTCACCCAAGACCCACAACTTTCCTTTAGAAGCCATTGTGTACAGCTCTATGTTATGACAACTTCGACCAATTGGATATTTGAAGTGCTGAATCTTATTACTGCAAAAACTGCAGAAAGAGCTATAACATGACAACAGACTGAACAAAACAAAAATGAACCATATATGATCATCCGTGTCGTTTGTTATCCACAGCTTGTCAAAGCATTCAGGATTCTTAATTTAGGACATATTTATCAACAATTTAGTGAGCATTATGCTCATCACCTAAAAACACCAAAAGGGAGAATGAAGGGTAAACAGGAAAAGGGTCATCGGTTTTTTTGGTAGGTAATAAAAGCTTTATGTAAAAGAGTACTTCGAGTTCATGATAGTAAACAAAATGTACTTGAAGGGTCATCGTTTTTTCTTTCTCTGCGGAGAAGAAGTGGAGAGAATTCAAGTGAAGACAAGTAATGTGTCCAATGAAAATCAATTATTACAAGGTTTCTTACAGTATTTTATTTTATTTTATTATAAAACTAACAGAAGTCAAAGTAGAAAAGTAGCCAAGCTGGGGTGCATTATGGTGGGTATGAAGAGTTACCAGTCAAAAACAAAAAAAAAAGTGGAAAGTAGCATCTAAATTGCACTTTACAACTGTATCCTTTCATATGAATTAAGGTCAGCTATACATTGACTGCACACCCCTCGTAATAAAAAAAAGCCATATTTTACTTTTAAGAAACCTGTGAAGCCAACAATATGGACTCCTCTGTTGGAGACTGCCTTCCCCACTGCATAGCTCACTTAGTTGTGTTTTCAGTGAATGAAATCGGCTATTTCTATTTCAGTTTTGAAACCCATCTTAGCTTCTATTTCTAATTTAGTTGTGCTTCTATCCATTTTTTATTCATTCTCTCAATTTCTTTCTGTGCCTTTTTATGAACTAGACCAACTTCCCCCCACCCACCCACCCCCACCCAAAAAAAAAAACCAGCATGAATTCTAACGCTACTAAATTATAATTTATAGAAGGCAAAACCTGACACATTTTAATGTACAAACCTTTACACACATACAAAAAAGCAACCGAAATAATTATGCATCAGAGATTCAAATATATGTATATGACAAATATGCTACAAGAGAGGATGTATATATCATGTGTATTAGATATCTTTTCCTCCTCCTCAAGGTCTTAGGGAAACGACATTGGGGTCACAAGGACTAGACCTATCCTCCTCCTCAAGGTCTTAGGGAAACGACATTGGGGTCACAAGGACTAGACCTATAGTGGTTAAGTTGGGCCTCTAGGCTCTCATGTAAAGACGAAAGATAAATGAAAAAAGAAAAAAAATGTACGAAAGATTGAGATTTTGACCAAAAGAAAAAAGGAAAGGGACACATCGAGAATGAATCATATTACAAGTCACAGTTTAGGGCTTTATCTAGTCTAATAAAGAGAAAAGAAGATTAGAAATTTGAAGCTTTTATTCTTAACATTAAGTTTAGGGACACAAATTTTCACGACTTCTTTACAGTTTTTGATGTGGCATATTGTGATTGGAGCATAATAAATGTGGCAAAATAATAATGTTGTGAAACAAAAAGTTTTGTCCTTAACAATGCTCTCTTTTTAAAATTTCATAACAGTGAATTTTACAAAATTAGCTCTTCCCAAAGGATTGGATATTATTGAAATGAAGGTCGCTTTTGATTGAAAATGCCAGTTTTTAGAGATTAAATTCTATAAAGATTTCTTATAAAGCATATGTTTAACCTTGTAAATGTCCTTAATTTAAGGATTTAATTCTAATTATTGAAGTGCCTATTGGAATAGGTTAAGCCTACTGCACTTTTTTTTAACTGCTTCCGTTGATTTCACTTAGACCATAGTTCCGCCACAAATATGAAACCATGATTTTCATATTCTATGTATTTCTTTCTTAGTTTTTGTTCTACAATACTATCTAATCTCATAGAATTCTCAACTGCTTCTACTTCACAAAATCGGTTTCACCAACTTCATTGAGTTCATATAGAGCTCCCCTAGTATATGTACATTCACCGCATTTGCTCTGGAATTCATAGCAATGAAGACCTTCACGATCCACAAATTTCTCACCTTTTTTTCTCTTCTCATCTTCCTCTTTTCCTCTCTATTTCCTTCTCAATCTTTGTCCCTGCAGGTACAATTCTAAGAACCACAAAACAAGAAGTCTTAGCCAGCCTCCAACGGAGTCATGAAACCACACCAACATCTAGCTCATCCCAGCTTTTCCTCACTTCCCCTTCAGGACAATATGCGGTTTATCTGCTAAGAGAAACATCCAATGGTGCTGGAGGCTTTGGAAGTGACTTTTGTTACATCCAAGTCCAAGAAAGCAGTGTGATTATTTGGGTATCCAAATGTGCTTCTATAAGCAACATTAACACATGCAGCCTAGTTTTTTCATATTTAGGACTTTGAAATATTTTATGGGAGTTGATCTGCATGGGACACAAAGGCCAATTGGATCGGTTAGAAATCTGCATATTTTGCTAAAATTAAAAAAATTTTGTTACAGTGCTGTAGATAAAAGTAAAAATTAGTTGAAATAGTACAGTAATAAGTAAAACCTCATAAATAGTACCAAAAAGTGCAATGAGGCCCATGAGTAATAGTAAAAATAAGCTAAATAGTAAAATAGCCTGACTTTTTAATTTAAAGCCAAACGCATACTTGAATTTGCTTGATTCTAGGGACATACAGATGAGAGACAAAGATGGGAAGCTTGTGTGGAAGGCAAGTGATAATTCTACTATTAATCAAAACTGCGGGTCCCAGCCTTCATCAGGCTTTAATCAGCCATTTTCTTCTACCAATCAGCTTTTATCAGGGTTTGATCAGCCATTTTCATCTCAAAATCAGCCTTTTGGGACTAATAACCAGCAAGGTTTAGTGGGCAACACACCTTTTTGGTAATGGGTTTTCAAGAAAGAAACCATTCATGGGAGGAGTTGTTTTAGCTTCTCTGATAATTACGTTTGGTTTTATTGTATAGTATGATAGTGTTGGCAGACGTATCATAATCAGCATTGCGCATGGCTTGTGTGTGTTTTTGGACATTTTGGCTTATATGACGATTTGAGTTCATGCACTCTGTTGCTAGGTACAAAGAAAAACATCTTTTTTTAAGTTGCACTTTTGATGGTGGAGTGTATCAAGTTTCCAACAATTGATATGGGCACCATGGAACCATCCAAGAGCATGGCTTAGTAGTAGGAAACTCTCATAATACTTATTACACTTGAGAGCTATGAGTTTGGGCAGTAACAACTAATACGCTTCACTATTGCTCAAGTGGTCCAACACCAATATACCATACGTTCTTAAGTTGAAATGAGTTGGGGGTTGTGAACACGCACAAACACCCTTTTTTATTTTATTTTTTCCATAAAAAAAGAAGCCATTGTGGATGGTTAGAACTTAGAATTGATGCTAGATAAATATGATAAATTTCAAAGGAAATTTTTTGAAAATAAATATTACTGTCCCATAATCATCTTGTATATTTATATTTACTAAAAATTTAATTAAAAAAAAAAACATAAGAAAGAAAATTGAATTCTACTAAAAAAATCATAATAATGAATAAGTTTTGGAAATTGGGTGATGAGATTTTCTGGGTAGTGGGTTTTACTCAAGTTTTGTGGCTGAGCTCCGTGGACATGGGTTTAGGTTTTGTTTGTTCCTAACAATTTGGCATACGCAGGCTTGCATTGAATAAGACATTACAAATAGTAGCCCATTTAACATGGTGGGCGAAAATCAATTTTTTAGGCCCTTTATCATGTTGGGCCAACTTTTTCAAAAAACAAAATTGGAAAGAAAAAAAAAATTGTCAGTGTTGGAACGGCCCAAAATAAAATTTGAAAATTGCACTTTTAAAATGAGTAAGCCCTAAAAATTAAAAGTAAGCGAGCAAGAACAAAAAAATTTAAGTTCTCAGTTTTTACCAAACACTCAGTTTTTTCAAAAAATACTTTTTAACAGCTTTTATTAAATACTCAATTTTTTAAAAATGCTCAATTTTACAATACACTTTTTAAAATCCCCACTTTTTCAAAAGTCCAGTTTCAAAAAGCTGAACCTAACTCACCCTAAAGTTATTTATTAGGGTCCGTTTGGATAACACTTATTGTTGCTGAAAGTTGATAAAAACTGATTGTTGCTGAAAACACTGTAGCAAAATAATTTTTAATATAGTGAATAGTGCCGTGGGACCCACTTTTAATATTAAATATTACGTGAACAGTGCATGAACAGTGCATGCACAGTAAATTTTGTCCCCAAAGTCAAAAAAACCGGCCAAAAAAAAAAAAAAAAAAAAACAGAAAACGCAACTTAACTTTAAGTAGAAAGAAGTGCTATCCAAACCTTACCTTAGAATGCCTGTTAAGTTGAGTAATCAATGTTACTAACTGGAGTAATTCAAAATGCCCATAAGGTTAGATACTCAAGCATGCTTTGTCACTTTCTTTTGCTCTCTGCTATGTGTTACTGGCTGTTCCAGCTGTGCCTCTACAGTGTCTTTGTACTGATCTGATGTATTTCCTTCAAATAAAAACTTGCTCGTTCATAAAAAAGGGGGTTAGATACACAAGCATTGCTTAGAACCCGGAGAAAAATTGTAAGATTTATTTCAGGGAAAAATTTAATCTCTTAAACACACACATATGCATCCAATGAACACTCTAATTATGTTAAGCATTCCTCCCTTTGTCATTACCTCAATAGAAACTTGTGCATGTAGTTTACACCTTGGAAAATAGGCAGAGTGCTTCCAAGACCCTCCATATTGGGGGTTACAGATATATAAATGCAATGGCATCCTGTAATTGGCTGGTAGATGCTCTGCCATACTCATGGAGGTGGATTGTTAGTAAAGGGTCTGATACTTTTATCAAAGGGAAGACTTGCAATTAGCAAGAGATGTGGACTCGTTATGAAATTTAACAGGCAAAATTTCCTTGTTTCTTGTGTACACTGTGTGTACTAGGATAGTGCTTTATTTTGCTCCTTTTTTTTTTTTTAATGAAATTCTACTTGTTTTCTTATCAAGGATTGGTATGAGCAAGTGCATTACCATTAAAAGTTCATCATTTTTGTTCCTGCTGTCAGGGGAATGAAGATCTTGTGCTTGTTCATGATGCTCTGGAGTATGGGGAGTGTCGTTTATCATTGGCTGTAAGTTGTTCTTGCAGAAAGCCAAATGAAACTTACTGTTTAGCTCATGAATTTTACTGTCAATAATCTTGGTATCTCATCGATCATAACAATCTTGGTATATCCTTTGTCCTTTCAGATTCCCAAATATGGGATTTTTGAGAACATAAATTCTCTAAAAGAGCTAGCACAAATGCCTCAATGGACTGCTGAAAAGCCCCTGCGAGTCGCTACTGGATTCACCTACATATGACCTGTGTTTCATTTTATTATATTATAAAAAGTTCAGTTTATTTTTTATTTTTGTAACATTTTCAGTTTTGGCCCTATCCTTCTGCACAGCTAGGTCCTAAATTTATGAAAGAAAATGGACTAAAGTATGTGACCTTTTCAACTGCTGATGGAGCACTGGAGGCAGCACCTGCGGTGAGAAATGCATTCTTTCTCTATGATTTGCAGATTTCTTTCTTTCTCTTTGTTATTCTCTTTTTCCTCAATTTACAACTGAATTGTTGCTGTCCATTGAGATAGTTGATCTAGTCTCTCGTCATATATAAGCACAATGCATGTTGTTCTTGGGGAAGAGGCTTAGAATTTCTTTGATCCAGAATATTGATCACCCTGCTAGTCATTTATTTGTTATTAACATATTCTTAATATTCTTTTCCCTTTTGAAGAAGATTTTTATTTTGGTTATCTAATTATTTATATTCTTTACTGTTTTACCAATTAGTGGTTGATGAGATAAATTGTTTGATTGTCAGTTCTGTATGCAGCACTGGACAATCTCTTTTCATTTTCCCCACTGCTTAGAGACGTAATTTTTTTGAAAGATGATTAGAATGGAAACTATAATTAAGCTAGTAC